>NW_017728886.1:195983878-195991585 GCF_001723895.1 Crocodylus porosus | reverse complement strand
ACATTTCTACATGATTAAAACAAAATGTCACTATATATATATATAATCTCTCTCTATACACACACACATACAAAATCTCTCTCTGTCTCTCTCATGCTTCCCCCACTGCTGGCCAGCTCCCAGGACCTAGCACTATTATATATATATGTATATACATATACATATATATATATATATATATAGTGGTATGTTGTTTTTTTTAATATGAAAATTTTGGATTTTTGTTTCATCAGAGAAAGCCAGGATCCCTTATGATGATTAACATCCATATGTTTCAGAGGAAGGGGATCCTCTCCCCTGAAGCCAGTAGTATCCAGAGGGGGAAAAAGTCCTTCCTGGCCACTAAACAGCAACTAGCAAAAACCCTTAAGCATGAAATTGCTTAAAAGGGCAGATGTGTGTAATCCCATGGACTGCTGAATAACCTGCCAGTCCACAGGCCAAGAACCATTGTTTCCAAGGTCACTGTCTGCAGTGCTGCCTGGCAGACTCATAATAACAAGGATGGAGTTTGTAATGCATTATCAGTCCTGCCATTTGAACTCTTGATTCATGAAGACTGCTCTGGGCTCTACCTTGCCACAAGAGTTCTACTCTGGAGCAATTTTTCCCCTCCTAAATCACCAAAATGCAGATACGAGCACTTCACCTTGGGGCTCAGGTAAAAACCACAAGCTTGCTTCTGTAGCACAGTCAGTACTCAACATAACAGAGGCAGCTTGGGATCATTTTCATTTCTCCTTTCATTTCTGTTTGTATCAATTATGGTAACTGCTCCTGCAGTCTGTACAAATCCTTTGACATGCTCTATATAAAAATATCTACCTCAGTAATATTTCAACACTTCCCTCTCTATAAAAAGTCTCTAGTTAGCCACGCTACTCTGCCGAGCTACCTATTGCATTGCACGCAAGTTATACAGCACAATGACTAAAGTCATTATTTAAATATGGATGTAAAGCAATAAAAGAAGATAAAAAATATTGTGCCATATCTCCCTGAATACTTGGACAAATTAATTGCCAGAATCTAATTCCCTTACTTGTGTTGAATATTACCTTACTTTCTGAGGACACTCAACTGGCTCAATCAGAAGACTTCAATGCAAAAGAATTAATAAGGGTATCAAAATCTGATCTAATGAAATCAGTTATGGTGACATCTTGTTGCAAACTGATTTTTGAAGCCATGCATTATTTTTGCATGTTGGCCTTGTGTGGGCTGGGGGATGCATATGAACCAGGGTATGGCCCATGGGCTGAATCCAGCCCACTAACTGATTGTATCCAGCCTGCAACTGCCCCTGCAGCACTTTGCATGGAGCCAACCCCCACCTACTTCTGCCTGGGGCAGTCTGTGTTGCTCTCCCACCTGCACTTGCCCCAGGCCCACTGATGGTACTGTCTCAGCCCTGGCCAGCACACACAGCTTCCCAGCAGGGCTGCCTTCCACCCACTCGGCTACCCACAGGTGGCTGGTCATCACGCTGGGCAGGCAGAGTGGGTAGAAGGTGGAAGAAGCTAGACCTGGAGTCAGGTGTGCTGGGGCAAGAACCACATGACTGCAGTTCCTTCCCACCTGGCTGGACATGTGGTGCCCAGAACATGCCCCCATGGCCACTGCTACTTCCTTATGCTACCTGCTGCATGGAGCAGCACAGCAGGGGCAGGAGGAAGAGCCGCTGGAGGCAGAGGGAGCTGCGCAGTACCTAGGAGGCTGCAGTACCTAGGAGGCAGAGGGAGCTGCTCAGTACCTAGGAGGAGCTGTGCATGCTTGCAAGGGCCAGTGCAGTGCCATTGGCAAGCACGGGGCAGGTGTGAGTGAAGCATGGGCTGCCCCAGGTGGGAGTGGGTAGGGCCCAGCTCCATGCAAAGTGCTGCAGGGGCACCATGGGCTAAATGGAGGGGAACTGGACTGCGCATGCACCACACTGCCCAGGTGAGCTCTACTGCATGTCCTATCCCTGCTCTCCCCACCCCTGGCCAGCTTCTGGGACCTAGCATGCAGGCAGCCTCCTGACATACACATGCACACCACTCCCCAATACCTCCCCAACACCTCCTCTCCACACTTCTCTGTCCCTGCAGTATACAAGAGGAAGACTTTATTTTGAGATATTATGCAATTGCCTCTATATACATGACTCCAAAAAAAATCAGGACAAATATTATTTTTTTAAATAAAATATGTTATAGCAGATGTTTGATTTTTAGTATATGATTTTTTAATCTATAATTTGTTAAAATGATATCTTCTGAAAGATTTTATGTTGTGGCCCTTGACAGCTCACCAAAACTTGTTAACTGGCCCACCAGCTGAAAAAATTGCCCACCCCTGCCTTAGCAGCTGCTCACTACCAGGTAAATCTCTTTATTTTTAGGAGCTTCTTTATGGGCTGCTTACTCTGGCTTCCCTTACAAAATCAAATGGCCAGCAGGAATTTAAATGGCTCTTGAAAGATATGCCTGGAGCAAAATTACACTAATGTTGGTAATAGGATGATGAGGCTGCACTAAATACTACAGTCTAGCACTGGACCAGGTGGCTCTTGTTAGCCCCTATCATATTTTTAATGTGCTTTGATATACTTTGGCAACTGAAAGTGATTTTCTTTTAGACAGGAGAATTTCCAACCTCTTCCATGAAATTGGTTAAGGAAATTTAAATTCTAGAGGCCTGTATCCTTTGAGGTCTGACCCTTTCCAAGACACACCAAGCAAGTAGACTACCTGAAGTTTGTCTAGCAAATACTACAATCATCCCTTGGAGGGTTGGTGAGAAGGGTATGCAAGAGGAGCCTGCTCAGTAGAGATAGCACAGAGACTTCATTTTCTGCATTGTCCTAAATCTAGGTCCTCAAATACAAAGAGAAACCAATAATTTTTTCCTCAAATGGTTTTCCAAGACACTGTCAAATTAGCGAGACTTCATGCTGTCATACAGGTCTCAAACTGACAAAGAATAAGGAGGAAGAAATGTGTTAATAGCTGTGTTAACCCCAGGCCATCAGAAGCCCTGCTGTCTGGATTCAGCCCCATAGGGGCTAGGTAAGTTTGACACCTCTGGTCTAGATTAAAAGGAGGATGTTAGAAAAAGCAGCAGAAATCACAGTTACTTTAGCTAAACAGTCACCTCAACAAACACTTGCAAGGAACAACTATAGTGGGTAAGCTATGAGCAGTAAGCTGCTACTTCCAAGATTCAGATTGAAGTTATCCAGCTATTTTGCCAAGGCTGAGAGCATAGTGATTAAAGAGATGCAAGCAGTTAAAAAGACTCTCCAGAGGAGGGGGGACCTGCTGGTGGGAAACAAAGAATGACAGGGTACCTAGACAAGGCTTACAGGAATATCTGAAGTAATTGAACCCTTCCAAAACCTCCAGGGCAGCGATTCTCAACCAGGGTGCCATATCACCTTGGGGTGACTTGAGATCCTCTCAAGGGTGCCTCAGAATGTCACACAACGTTACCACTGTTAGGTTTGCAAATATGATTTACAAGGTAAACCCAGAAATTTCAAATAGAAATTCACAGTTGTGGTCTTTTTGGGTTCTTTGCAACAGAGAAACGGCTCTATTAATTTTCTGTAGTCAAAAAAGTGAAAACTTAGAGCTGACCTTTTCCAAGTATGCCTTGAGTTTATCCAGGGGTGCCTCAAGTCTAAAAAGGTTGAGAACTAGCTACTCCTACAGGGGATGACAAGTCTACAGGAAGCTGTAGACGTGTAGCTTGTTTATTATTTTGGGATCTTTTTCTGTGAACTGCTTTGATTGTAAATAAACAATTATTTAAGAAGGCTGTCTGGTTGGCACAGCGTTGGTCAGATGCCCCAGAAGGGACAGAACTGCAGGTACCATGCCTAACAGACTTACTGAGGTAATCGGAGCGAATACCATGCAAATACAGCCTAAAGTCTGGTCGGAAAGCAGAGAAATCATGTGCAGTTTCATCTTGGAAGTGATAACTTGAGAACTGACACCTGAGGGTGAAGTATTCTTAGAGGAGCTGCGATAACTCTCACAGAGCTATGGTTCTGCGCTTTTTCCAAAACTCCAGCAGGCATCACTGGTTTATGTCCCAATTGCATTTTGAAGGTTTCTCTAAAAATCAGAAAAGCTAGCTAGTTATTAAACAGAAAGCTAAACAAAACCGAGAATCTGGAGGAGAAATTAGTCTTCAATAAATGTTATTTCTTTGACCTGACATATCCCTGTCCAATTGAGACTCAGTGACAGCTTGAGATGACTCTCAAATCAGTAAAAAAAAAATCTTAATTTGGAGTGGGTCAAGTTGATTATATTCAAATACAATCCAAACTAATTTTAGCTATCTGTAAACCAACATATACAAGCTTGGGCCCATATAAACAAGTTGCATTGTTTAAAATAATTCTGTTTAAACCCAGCCCAGTATTCTTTTCACTAGAAAGAAAGCACTAGTTCAGTTTTGGGCTGCAAAATCAAATCAGAGCAGGAAGCAATAGGTGTTCTGCATAGGTCAGGTTTTGTCAAACACCCTTGAAATATTATAATCAGTTCTGGGTACCACATTATCTGGAATATATTAAACAAAGGAAGGGAGTTAAGGGATAGGCAAAAGAAATACTTGGTGTGTGTGTGTGCATTGGGGGGGAGGTGGGAGGAGGAAATTGGAACATTTAACTTATGAGGGAAGAAGAAAACAACTGTATCTACACAGCTTTATTAAATGATGAACTAGGAAGAGAATATTTCAGAAATTTGTACACCATGAATATTGAGTAGGGTGCAGAATTATTTGGTGTGATGCACAGGGCTTAAGTAGGAATAAGAGTGATGTTAAAACAGAGAAAATGCTGGTGGTTTAGAAGGAAAGCTTCATGAGCATAAGGTGTATTAGACTGTAGTCCAGGGGCGGGCAAAATGTGGCCCTGGGGCTGGATGTGGCCCACCAGGCCATTCTATCTGGCCTGCAGGGCCCCTAAAAAATTTAGAAAATTAATATTAAACTGTCCTGGGCTGCCTGTCATGCAGCCCTCGATGGCTTGCTGAAACTCAGTAAGCAGCCCTCTGCCCAAAATAATTGCCTGCCACTGCCATAAGTCTCTCAAGGGAGGTACAGAAAGATGTTTCATTTGAGACTGTTTATATAACCATGGACAAATCACTTGAATGTGCACTGCATTTCACCCAAATAAGCAAACCTGTATTTGTGAAGAGATGACAGATCTAGCACAGGGGTGGGCAATAAGGCAAATCTGGCTGGTGGCCAGACTCCATTGTCCAACAGCCCTTGCTTATGTCGCTGCAGGGCCTGGATTTCCACGGAGAATGGCCCCAGCAGGTGCTGGCAGGGCGCGTGGCTGTGGGGGAGCTTCTCCAGGGCTGGGGCTGGGATTTTGCAGCGGTGACAGAGTGGTTTGGAGCTGGGGCAGAGCTGTGATCCACTGCCTGCATGCCCCCATCCAGAGCATGTGGGCAGCAAATCGCAGCTCTGCTCTGGACTATGTTGTCACCATCACATGATCCTAGCCTTGGAGCAGCTCCCCACCCAGCATGCCCTGCCAGTGCTGCTGGGTCTGGTCTCCATAGAAACCCTGGCCTTGTGCTGTCATGGCCCTGCCACTTCTGGGATTTCCATGGAAACCAGCCACAGCGACATGGACAGGGGCTGCAGGGAAATGGAGTCCATCGTGGGCCTGATCTTGCCAGCCCCTGATCTATCAGGTGTGCCACAAGTTAGCCCTGTACCCTAGCCAAGGACTACACCAAGCCACTTTCCCTGCCCTGCTTCTTCTTCTGTGCTCCTTGTCTGATACACTGCTTTCTGCCCTATCTACTGCTGTGGTACCCGTGCCCTCCATGATCTGCTACATGACACACACAGAGGCTGCCTGTGCCACTTGGGCCATACATGCTGCAGGTTGACCATCCCAGATCTAGTATGCGTTTCTGGGCCAAATCCTCAGGTGGTCTGAATGTTGTGGAGTTACACCATCTGTTTTGTCCTATTATTCTATGCTATGCTATGTTTCTTCTTTACTGAAACCACCACTTCCATCGTCTTTTGCTTCCTATCCTTTAATGCTATTCACGTTGCCTCTCAATTTGTTTTCCAGTCTTCCCCCTACCATTTTTCTGAATGATACCACCCCAGCACACCTGCTTAGTGAAAGCTACAGTTCATTGGCTTCACTCTGCAGCCTGCAGTATAGATACAGAATAAAGAAAGGGAGCAGAGCACACAGCTGGGGATCTCTTTTCACTTCCTTTGTGTTAAACAGACTCTGAAGGCTGCAAAAGGAACTAGACCAGAGAACTTTCTCATGTTCAGTTTGCAAGTACTGTGAACAGACAGAGCAGCAGAATAGAATGACACAAAAGTCACTGACAGGTTGGCAACAAGCAGGGGAAGGGATATAAACAAAGCAGAGCACCCTTTGAAGGAGGGGTAGGCAGACTGCTGGGAGGGTGAACCTGCATGTCAGCAGTCTGTCTCATAAAACTCTCCATCTGCTATTTAGGGGAGTTCTGTCAGGTGATTTTTGGCATGGTCTGTATGAACAGGATGTTGGATTATATAGAAAGGCATCTTATGGTAGGGATGATCCTCCCCAGAAGAAGCTTTTGAAACAGTCAGGTTTTCAGTCTTTCAAGTGCTTAGAGGAATAAATTGCTCCAGAATGAGGCTTTCCACCTGGAATTCAGCAGATGGAAGGCTTTCATCAACAGCCAGTTTTCCAGATCTTGTCTATTGCCTCAGATGCCTGTGCAGCAGGGAAAAAGGGAAAAGAAAGTCTTGTAGCTTTGGGCTAGGGACAGACATTACACATAAACTGGTTTAAGTGATCAGAAACTGGTTTAAACGTGTAACAGAACAGACATTCAGCACACATAAACCCATTTCAAAATGGTCATAACTGGTTTGAGATAAACCTGGTAGAATGTAGTATCAGACTTAACTGATTTGGCTCAAACCGGTTTATGCAATGTTTGTCCCAGACCCCTTCCTGGTTGAACTTAAACCAGAGTCCCCCAGCATCCAGGCATGCTCTCTGGGTTGGGCTCTCTGCTCCAGCTCAGCAGGGCTGGCTCTGTCCCTCTGCTCCCCAGCCAGAGTAGGGACAGGCAGGGCCAGGGGTTTGGCCAGAGATGGGTTTAATCCCCACATCCCTGTCCCACTGGCAGAGACCCGAGCTGGGTCTGCTGGGTGTTCCCCCCTTGCTGCTGCAGCAGCAGGTCACCATGGCCCTTGAGGCAGAGGGGGCGGCGGTGGGGGGTGTTATTCTACCCCTCTTCCCCTGGGGGACCACAGCCAGGTCTGCCCACCCCAACCACCGTGCTCACTCCCTGCTTGGGGCAAGTGAGGGAATAAACCCCCTGCTGCCATCTCTGCCAGACACTGGAGGGGGAATACCCCTCTTCTGCCCCCACCCCCAAGGGGCCCTGCTGGCCAGTGTCTGGCCACACCCCCATCAGGCCGCTGCAATGAGGGGGCAGGGCCTGGGATGGGGGCAGCAGCCCCTGTCATAGTATCAGGAAGCGTGAGCCCCTTTCTGGTGGTGGTGGGGGGCTGCTCTGGGGTGGGCAGAGCTGTTGTGGACTGCGTGCAGTAGCACCAGGGCTTGGAGGGGGCAAGACCCCCCCCCCCCCCCCCTGTAGTGCTACCACTCTCCCTGCCCAGTATCCGGCAGCCTGCAACCCCCCCCCCCTCCCAGCCAGACAGTGC
>NW_017728886.1:195968696-195983778 GCF_001723895.1 Crocodylus porosus | reverse complement strand
CCCCCCCCCCCCCCACAAAGCACCATGGTTCCTAGCAGGTTTCCCAGTCCCACACTGTATCCCACCCCCTACCCCCTCACCAGGAAGGGGCTCATGCTCCGGGAAGCCATGAAAAGGGCTGCTGCCCTCATCACAGTCACTCCCCCCTCACCACTCCAGGAGTCAGGCGGTGGTGGGGCCAGACGCTGCTGGCAGGGCCACTGGGGGAAGGCAGAGACCAGGGTTATTCCCCTCTCTGTTCCCCCCAGGCACTGCAGAGGGGTCTGCCTACTGCGGCCACTGCAGCGGTTTGCTCTGTGCTCACAGCAAGTGGTGGGATAAATCCACTCCCTCCCGCATCTGGCAGAGCGGGGCAGAAGGGGCTTATTCAGGGAGTGAGTGCTGTGGCTGGGGTGGGTAGATCCAGCTGTGGTCCCCCAGGGGCAGTGGAAGTAGAGGAGGGAAACCCCCCCCTCCCTGCCCCCTCTGCCTCAGAGGCCACATTAGTCTGGCGCTGCAGCAGTGAGGGAGGAACACCCATCAGACCTGGCTCAGGTCCCTGCCAGTGGGACAGGGAGGGGGGAAATAAAACCCCCTCTGGCCAGTTAGGCCTGGACTGGCCACACCCCACCCAGCACAGCTTCCTTGTAGCTGAGGGTGTGCTCTAGCACCCCTCCCCACCCGGCTCCTGGCCCAAGCAACCGCAGGCATGTGCCCACATTGCCTCAGTACAGAGGGAATGTCTGTGCTGTTATAAATCAGTTCAACCTAGGCAGGTTAGACTAACCTGTAAAGGTTGAATCCATTCAGTCTCTGGCTTTTTGAATGTCTGTCCCTAGCTCTGGACACCCAGGTTTTTTCATATAGGGCCAGCATCCTGGAAGAAGCAATCTGGGCTGAGCCTTCTGTGAGGGCCTTTGATATGAGCGAATTCCAGAAAGCACGTAGGCAAGAGGCACACTGCTTTTTACAAGACAGATGAAGAAACCAGAGTGAATCCTACCTTCTTCAGACATGAAAAGCTTTCTGTGCTCTCCTCTGATGGAAACACTTTAGGAAGGAAACATTAATCTTCAATGCTCCAGATACAGGCCCAACACGGGTACTGAAATCCTAAGGGCAAATTCATCCAGCTATTGAAATTTGCAGCTGAGATTCCATAACTAGCATGGTTCTTGCCTATTACCCCTTCCCTTTTTTTGTAGACATGGTGTCAACAGACGAATTTCTAAAAGGAAATATTTCTCCTGCAGTGTACAACATTAAGGGCTCCTTTAGATGTTCAGGTAAAGGCATGACGGAATATGATGAGAAACCCACACAATTGCGCCTCCTACCCTGCCACACATACAAGGTCTGTTCAAAAAGTATCAAGACTCAATGTCTATTTGTGGTACAAAGTATTGGGAGGGTGGAGGTGGGCGTGGCTTTGCTGAACATATCTGGGCATGTTGGGACTTCTCTGGACAGGTTTGCAGCTCATGGTGTTTCCCCAGTTTTTTGTGGCCAGCAGTTGAGGTGAGATTGTTTGCATCTCGCATCCCCTTTTGTTATGTCAGATTGTCCAGAACAATGCATGTGCATTAAATTTTTCATGAAAATTGGGAAAATGCCAAAGTGAAATATTTGAATTACTTAAAATAGCATTTGGTGATGACACTGTGAGCTGTGCAAGAGTTTTTGAATGGTATAATTGGTTTAAAGAAGGATGATCATTAGTTGAAAGTGATGAGCATTCCAGACACCCTTCATCATGGCTTCATTGGCTTGAAATGATAGGCAATTGACTGTCCAAGAGATAGCAGAAGTTTGAATTTTTTTTGGTTCTTGTCATTCAATTCTAACTGGTGATTTGGGAATGAAATGACCAGAAAAATGACTGGAAAAGTGGGTTTCATAGATTCATAGATGCTAGGGTCGGAAGGGACCTCAATAGATCATCGAGTCCGACCCCCTGCATAAGCAGGAAAGAGTGCTGGTGTCCAACTCTTGGCTGCTTCACCAAGACAATGCACCTGCCCACTGAGCAGAGCTTGGGAAGCAATTTTTAGCCAAATTTTAGCCAAAAACCACATCCCACAAGTGCCATAGGCTCCATATTAATCTGATATGGCCCCATACAACTTTTTTCTCTTCCCTCAACTAAAGAAAACCTTGAAAGGAAGAAGATTTTGTGATGTGGAAACCATAAAACAAAATGCAACTGAACAGCTTTTAGTGATTCCACAGATTGCTTATCAGAGGTGCTTCCAACAATGACAGAAACAGAAGTGTGTGACTGCAGAAGGAACATACTTCAAAGGAGATTAAGCCAAAACCCCTGGAAATAAAATATTTTATTTCCTACAGCATCAGTTTCTATGCTTTTTGAACAGCCCTTGTACATGGCAGGAAACTTGATTATGGGATCCAACATCAGATCCTATCATGCCTTATTGCTGGTGCATGGGGGAGCCTGGGATTGTGATCCTAGACTCCCTTGGCACCAGCAGGTACCAGGCTCCTACAGCTGCGAGTCCCGTAGCAGATGCGGCTCCCAGCTGTGGCCAGGGCCAGACTAACTCTTTACTGGACCCTAGACAAACAAATTCGTGGGCCCTGGTGTGGTCAAGACCCTACTCCCCACCCCAGTGCTGCCACCTGTGGGGAGTGGAGCTTGGAGCCACTGCTAGAAAACAGCTGCTGTGGCAGTGGTGCTGGGGGAGGGGAGGGGAAGGGAAGGGAGGCAGACAGGGCTATTTGTGCTGCTGCCATGGAGGGAAGGACCGGACAACCCCGCAACTCGGGGCCCTGGGCATGTGTCTAGTTGCTTATGAGTTAATCCAGCCCTGGCTGTGGCAGCACATGGTGCACCTCTGTGGCTGGGAGGCCATTCAGCTAGGAGGCAACCAGCCACAGGGGTATAGCTATGCTACATGTTCAAATTAAACCTGGATAGAAACCAGCTTGAACTTTATGGCTGGATGGACCCTATGGTGTGATAGTTACTCTGTATGTGTAGCCAATCTAAAATAAGTGTATAATTAACCAGTTAATTGCATAGTACATGTAACGTGTAGAGGGAGCCTAACTGACACGTTTATTTTGCTGAGAGACTCCAAATGCAAAAGATGGCACAGCTAAATTGGGAAATACAAAATCTCCCTATAAATTTGGTGCCATTCTTTGGGTGTCATGTACATCATGTGAATCCAGGAGCAGGCGCCACATGCAGCATGAGTCTCACACCAGCAGAGCAGGCACTAGATCTGGCACATGGGAAGAAAACACAGGGGACAGCTCCATGAGCTCTCCACATGTCAGATCCAGCACCCAGTCTGACCACCAGTCTGGGACTGCATTTCACACAGCACCTGTTCTAGCTTGTCCAGGACCCACACTGCAAACAGCATCCACCCTGGACTGGCTGGAGTAAGTACTGCATGGTGTTTAAATCCCAGTCTGGCCAGAGTGGGTGCCATGTGCAACTCAGTCCCAGTCCCACTGGAGCAAGTACCACAGGCACTAGATCCAGCATGCAAGGAGGGGGCTGTCTCTAGGCCCTGTCTGGCCCATGGGGCCATCCCTGCTCCATTCATTTGGTTTATGGACTGGCCCTTGGCCATACTTCTGGCCTGCGGGGCCAGATGAGTTTGACACTCCTGTGCCAAGGTGTCTAAAGATGAAACTTATTTAGTATCAGGTATCCTAGAAAAGCTTTAAAAGAAAAGTTGCTGGTAAGTATTTTACTGTTCAATTTAGTGCAATTGAGCATAAATTCATTTCTATCATAAGCAGCGTGAAACAGGAACTGGAAAGAGGCAGAAAAGTTAGTTCTACAGGTATTTGTGATTTTATAACAAACACTAGGAAACTCCTTTTGAAGAAAATGCTAGTGCATTTTTTCATTCATTTATTCAGGATCAAAACGCCAATTTTCAGTAATGGTGTGAATATCCAAAGTGAGCAATCAAATATTGTACAATACAGAATGTGCTTCTTTCTTATACGGGAGACTGCTTAGCTTCTTCCCACTGTGTTCTTTCTAGGTAGTGATTAGCACACACAGCATGTTTCCATCTAATGGACAGAAATAGTTAAAAAGATACTTTTGACAATGGAAAATCCTGCAATGATGCATTTCCCTACCCTGCATTCTTTCTTCATTTCAGGTTAAGTACTGAAACGATTTCCAGCTGCAGAGCCAGAGAGACAGAAAATGCCATTAAAATGCTAGTCACAATCTGAAAACGAACAGCTGATGGCACTCATATACAACAAAGACGGGTATCAGGGTACCAATTGGGGTAATAACTTGGACATTGTTATAGGTCCTGTTAAGTGCCAACCAGTCATGCCTCACTACATCAGCAACTGCATATTTAAGATAGTGGCAGCATCCAGATGTGTTTTTTTCAGATAGCATCAGATGGGGGGGGGAGGGGCTCTAGGGATGCTGCACACTTCACCTTCCATTGCTGCTGTTGTCTGCTGACACCTGGGGACCCCAGACCACTCCAGCCCTCTCCAGCTGTGGGCTGCAACTGCATGGGTTGCTGGGCTTGGCAGAGGACAACAGCAGCAGCAGGCAGGTTTCCTCTTCCTACACCTGCTCTCTGCCACTCCCGTCACTTTACACACCCTCAGCAGTGGTGGGTTGGTTTTTCCCTTCAGCACCTGCTCCCAGAAAGCTGGGGTAACTTGTGGAGGATGGGTGGGCAGGAAGCAGATGCTGGAAAGAGGAACCTGTTGTCATCAGCCAAGCATGGCACCCTGCACAACTGCTCCCAACAACCCCTGGATGAATGGAGCAGGAGCAGCTCTGGGACTCTCCTCCAATGACAGATCATCTAAGAACAGTGACAGAAATGTGTGTGGGGGTCCCCCTTTTTAATGTGCCTGCTCATTGCTTGGCTCCCTGGGGTCCACTGTTGGGCTGGGGGCTCCAGCTACATCTTGTCCCCATCCCCACATGCTCTGAAGGGCAGTAGATTTACCCCTTTAGTAAATCCTGGATTCACCCATGCTGTATGGTAACCCTTATAACAACAAAACTAGTTATATGAAGTTTGTCCTCCCACTACAGAAGCACTGAAGAACTCAAAAGACACAAGGGAGGGTGGGTTAGATCATATTCCACAGTAACAGCAACAGTAAAAACTCTTTCAAGCAGGCAGTTTGCAATAGTCTCAACCTGCCTGTAGACATTTTAAACCTTAAGTTATCACTCTCGTGGGACTATATATAACCTGTGCATTAACAAGGGGGCACTGTCAAGATGATGAGGATTTTTTAAGCAAAGGGTCTCTAGCTCTCGAAAATGTATTTCTGTCTTAAGTTCAAGATAACACCAATGTACTTTTTGAAAGCGATGTTAGCCATGACAAGAAATTAGTCAAGATTCAGAACCATGAACACACAGCAAAAAATTGCATTTTTCCTTAAAGATCTGGTGAAATTGTATGAACTGAAAATAAGAGGTATTATCCACTTGCGGGGAAACTGGAAAGCTTTTAAAAATGCTTCATAAAATTATAGGATTGTAAATAAGTAACTTTATGAAAGTGTGCACAGCCAGTGTGCACTGAACTGAGATTCAGTTTCTGCAATTCTTAGAAACAGTTGAAGACATTAACCAAACAGTTAAACAGTACAGGTAAGCAACTTACATAGCCTAATCACACAATGTGTGAATAGTAGCATCTACTATTAGAAAACAAATAGTGAACTTGTCCAGCACTTCACAACTGAAGAGCTTTCATTTCTCTTTTAAGAGTACACCAAAACTAGACAAAAAAACCTACCAGAGCTAGATAAAGTTTCCCAGAACCACAAACATGCATTTCAACACATCATGCGAGTCTTTTTCTTGCCGGTTCAATTGTTATGACACAGCAAAAGATTAAAATGTACAAGATTCCTCATCTCTCAAGTATTCAGAGAAATAAAAAAAAATATTGTAGTATGTTACAGACCTTTCCTTAGGGGTCATCAGGCTGAATGTGGGTATTTGCAATAAACTTAGTGCTTCCCACACCCACACGGGTCAATGAACAATGATTTTCACTAGCTGCCCAGAGTTCTGCCTCTTCCTACTTTCACAGAAATATTTTACAATATTTTTCCTTCTAGGAGAGGGTTTTCATGTTTATGGCTTATGACCCACAGCCCTTCCCCAAAGTAATAATGGTTCAAATAGCACATCTACATACTTCTTCCTCCTTAAGAGGGAAACATTTCCATTATGGGACCAGCTTTCTTTTCAGTAAACTAGAACATTTTCTTGCACTCAAGGAAATACTGGTGTGGGAAGGCAAAGCATTTTCTTAGACTCATATGTCCTGGACAACTTTAGCCTAGATGCTGAAAAACCTAAGCCCCTAACGAAAACTCGCATCAGTACAATTAAACACGTTAGTCTACAAGCTCTCGATCATAGCTGTCTACAGTGTAGATGAACAGTTCCCTTGGCTATAATGTTTCTTGAGCGCAGGAAAATGTTGCAGCTTGCTGTACATACATGGGCATGTGGAATGAATGTTTTTCCTTTTTAAAGGGAAGTAGTTAGTAGGGCTTTGCGAAATTTTGCCAGGTGTTTCATTTCAACACTGTTTCAACTTGTTTCGAGGTCAAAACAGTGAAATCAAAACAAAATGAAAGGCTTCAAAACAGCCTCAGGAGACAGGGTAAATACGTACCATTATAAACTATATATATGAGACAGACAGACAGAGAGAGAGACAATATATGCTATATATACATATACATACACAGTCACAAACCCAACTTCATCAAGTCATCCTCCACAAAAAGTAAAGTCAAGATATCTTTCCTTTCAAATTCCACAGACTCCCTCCCATTTGAAATATCTGAAATAGAATTAGACTCTGACTTTGCAGTCTGCTTTCTGCAAACAGAGTTCTACCTGCATGAAAAATTGGAGTCTATTTATTTTAGCAAGTTGGTCCTTCCCTTTTAAAAACTGAAAAGTGTTATTTTCATGCTAATCATAGCTTATTTGTTTAATCAAGTATGTATATTTTTCTTAGTTAATGCCCAATATGTTGTTCTAAACTACTACAGTAATATATATTCATATATGCAACCTGCATGTGAAAATGTTTCATATAGAATTTGAAAGCACCAATAAATACACTTGCATTGTCTATTTTTAAACTGAGAAACCTGTTGAAGAAGGACTGTGAAATCTGAATGAAGGAGGTTTTATCTGCAGGGCTGTCAAATTAAATATCATCTCTTTTTGGAATGAAAAATATTGGCCGATATACAAGCATAATACATATCCTTTATTGATTAATGAATCTCTGCCAGTGGCCTGACACCTTTCATAAAGATTGTGGTTTTAAGTGGCTCTTTCTTTAGTTCAGAACATTTATAACAAAAAATGGAAATGAAGGGAGGGGGTGTCTGTGTGCACATGCACACACATATTAAAGTGAGACAGAGAGAAAAAGTAATCAGTTTTTCTGGTTTTCTATATATGTGGTATGTATGTGTGGTTTAGTACTAACCCCACTAAAACCAACTGAAAAGCTTGCATTGTCTTCAATGAGGCTAGGATTTTACCTATAATATATTTCACCTTTGGTGCAATAATAATATACAGTTTCAAAATAGCTAGTATTTTGGGTTCCTCCGTTCCTGGGTGCCTAGCATAAGATCCCTTGAAGGGCTTGCACTGCAAAGAGTGAGAGCGAAAAAAAGTGAGCTTTTAAAAGTAAAGTAAAAGCGAGCTTTTAAAAGTGCAGCTTTTAAATTGTCTCAAACTGTACACCCCCACACCATTGACAACTGTTGACAATATACACCAATTAGTTTAAAGTATACAGTTCACAGAGGACAAGATTAACAGAAATATACTTTGCAGGACCACAACACTGAAACAGTACAATGTGGCAATACTGGAAGGGAATGTGAACAGACCATTGTCAAAACAGAACTGAGAATATGGGACAAAAAATTAGTAATCATTTTATTTAATACAGGTATGTGAGAAGATTCTCAATGAAAACAGCCAGTGTTGCAAAATGCCACCGCCTCACACTGCTGTCGTGGAACACTCACAAGGGAGATTTCATGCATCATTATACCAGTTCATTTGCCTATATATTTAGCTGTGTTAGGTGGTTTTAACTTTAAAATTATATGCTGTTTTACAATGATAGGAAATTAACCTAATGATCTTGATGTAATGATTTTAATCACTCATTCCATCTATCTGTTGGCTGTCCATAATTTTGGTATCTAATAAATAGCAAACACAGACGAAATGGAAAAAACACAGACATGGAATACAGTGCTCTTACTAGAGAAAAAAGTTAGAAATACTGGCTATTTCAGGCAACAAATCATCCCAAAAATGTTTCCAAAACTGTAAAAAAGATTGCTATGAGTTCTGTATACAGTCACGACCCTTTAAAATTCTTCTTGCCTTGCAGGTATATTTATATACACCAGGAACAAAATTTTTCACCCTAGACAGCATTAGGATCTTTGAAGGGCCAGGACTCCATTAGCAATAGCACAACACAGTCTTGGCCTTTACAACCTACTTTAAAAGAAAGATGGAATATAATCCAGACATTAGAGTTATGCCTGCTCTTTCTAAAGTATGCCTGTGGGGCCTTTAATTTTATACCTGGATAGCCATGATAGAAGGGACAGAATATTTTCCCAGATAGATGGCACCTCTGAGGCAAGCAAACAACTAGTATTTCCCTAAAAGTTCAGAATGTCTAGAGCCAAGGTGGGATTTTAGATTCACTTTTTGCTTCCAGCTCTTATGATACCACAATTGTGTGTGCCTTCTATCAACAAGTAACTCAAGATCAATAGCATCATTAAGTAAAAAGTCTTGACATGAAACATAATGCTTCCACTGTACAACATTCGCTTTCAAGTATACTGCCTAGAGCATTCCATTTTGTTTAGGAATTGTAATGTATCCATGATTTCAGACATGGGTGTCAGGACACTCTGAACAGGCAGAAACTTTAGGTCTACTAAGATTTCTCCTACCATTGCAAACATTTCCCTTAATTTGTTTACTAGATTGTATTATTCTGAGTGTTGATGGAGAATTAACTCAAAGGTACTAACACCTGCACTGGTGCCAAACTGTGGCCAACAGGCAAAAGTACCATGAACTGCTTGACATGCAGGTCTTGACTTTGTTGCAGTTTACTACTTTGCCAGGTAATATGGTAAACCAGGGATACCTAACTGGTGGCCTGCAAGCTGCAAACAACCTCTGAGGGGTGGGGTGGGATGGGACAAGTCAGCCCATTGGGCTGAGGGAGCCTGTAACTGGGGGGGTTTGAGGAAACCTGGATGTGCTGGTATGGAGCAGCGGGGGTGGAAAGGGGAGTGGTCCCCACACAACATACCAGAGTCCCATGTGGCATGCACTCCACATAGCAGGTAGCCAGGGGGCCTATGGCCCCAGCAACTCTGAAGTTGAACAGCTTTGTCCTAAGGTGAGAAGCAGTTGCAAGGTTTGCTGCTGTTTGACTTCCTTGTTATTCCCAGGGCAGAGGACAGCAAATAAAGTGGATCGGTTAATTTCTGAATTTGTTTTTTGGAATGATTCCTTTGAACCGAGTGGAAGACATAAGGAACAGGACACCTGAAGATCAAACACATTAATTATTTGTAGACTGACAAATTAGGTGATTCACCTACTTCTACCTATGCCTTCAGAAAGTGATTCCTACCATTTTGGCAGGTTTAAATAACCTCTATCTGCACATGCACATTGCAGAACGACTTCAGCAGACAGACCCTGGTTGTTAGCAGGAAGGATAAGCAGCCCTTAACTTTAAACACACCTCAGTGCAAGTCTAGCACAGTCCATATCTGCTGATTTTCAAGCACTGTTGCAAGGACCATCTTTTTCCTAGACTTTTAAAATAGAGGAAGGTAAAAAGGTATAGGTTGGTTTAGCATCTTTTCTTTGTGTTGCTTTAAGCAATTGCCAGCTACATTCAAACAGGAGCCAGGAATTTAAAAAAAGGCAGATCTCAATTCTCTTATGTTCATGCTTTGCATGTCACAGGTTAGATGCCCGTCAGGACTGAGTTATACTATATCAAGTCTTATGTCAAACCCACCTCAGTACAAATAAGAATATCTATGAGATCTTACACCAAAATAACTCTCTTACTTCTTTACCCCAACATGCACACTTGACGGGAAGGCCAGAAAATGGAGGTTAATGTAGAAGCATGCTCTGCTGATTTTACATGGATTAGCTGGCCCCTTTCTCCAAGAGAGCAACCCACCAGCAACTTACAAGTTAGAATCTGGCCCCAAATAGCTAATTATTTTATTCCACATTCAATATTTCAAATTATTTGTGTGATCTATTTCATTAACCAACTAGAAAGAGATATCCTTCCCCATATTTAGCGTAAAGTTTTCCTTCTACAGGCTCTAATCTCTGTTTATGCACTTCTGATTCAGTTAGTCTGTAAAGTGTGCCTTGTAATGTGAACCTTTACGCTACTTTCTGCTGGATAGAGTGGACCACTACAACAAATTCATTACAAGGAGTTCAAAAAATGTGAAGATGCAGTGAATAAGGTGTCAACTAAAGCAAGTCACTCTCCTATATTGTTGAGTAAATACTGCTCCTTCCCATTCTTCCTTTCACAGCTTCCATCCACACTTTCCCATTTCAGAAACAGATTCATTTCACCGTTTCATTAGTTATTATTATGTAGATGGAAATAACTTGAGTAAGTGTAGCACTTTGGGATACTTCAGGCAAATAAGTGTGATAGAAATTAGAAACTCAAAGTGCTCCCATCAAAAGGAATTCTTCTCTATGAGAGCATTGTTATAATCAGCAACAAATCAGTCCTAACTAGAGCATGGAAAGTCTTAATTCCCCTCAGAAAACCAGAAAAACAAAGACATTGTTAAATCAGATTCTGATACATATAATAAAACAAATAAATATGCCTCATTGCTGAAGTTAAATGCTTATCTCTGAATAATTGCTGCAATTGGTAGCATAAAAAACGGTAAGAATAATTGCAGCCAGGCTCTAGTTAATAATCATCCTTTATACAGAGCCAGAAATTTACACAGTGCTTTATGAACATAGAAAAAAACCTCGATATTAAAGATACAAAAAAAAGAGGAGAGATTACTGTTGATCAGCACACGAAAGAAGATTCTTTTAGGAAGTATTAAAATATGGGATTTGGAAAAAAAGAGTACTGGGAAGTCAAGAACTAGGGATTACTTCCAGTGGGTAGCAAATAGAAGGTCAAATCATCCAAGAGCATGAGGGAAGAAAAACAATATAGGGAAGAGTACAGATGGCACTGGAACAGCCCAGTGTGAGTATATGAGTAGGAAGAAGAATTGTAAGAAAGGTAAGGAAAATGTGAAGAGATTTGAAAGTAAGGGGCACAAGTTTATGGAACAGACAGTGGCAGTGAGCATGGAGTGGGGACCATAAGGAAATTCTTCACCTTCAACAGGAAAGGTTAGGAGTTGGAATCCAGGTTCTCTAATCCGCCATGGTAAAATGCAGATTTTCTTTTTTTAAGGAGAGAAAAATACCAATTTGCAAATATATATGTGTATAGGTATCAATTGAACACAATATTTTATTGATATATTTACATATATTTACTATATTATATATATATATACACACATACATATATAAACATATATACATACGCACACACACATATACATATATATACACACACACACAAATGGTGCTTCATTTTAATAGCAGAAAAACATGGATTTTGGGGGTCTACTTTAATCAGAGAATTTGCAATTTTTAAATAGACAAAACCAGGATCCCTGGTTGTGAGGATCCAGACTAACAATAAATAATTAGAATGTAACTTATTGCATGAAATGTAACAGCGAGAGGTTACTGTAGCAGGTTCAGTGCTATGACATTTGTTCTGATACCTCATGGCAGTGCTCAGTTCCTCTTCCTATGTCCTTCAGCCTCTTAGTCACCTCCCCTTTTTATCCTGGCTGCCATGCCTTTTGATGTCACCTCTTGTTATAATTTGGAAGGCAGTCCTCAGTCACTGGAGGTGCACCTTAGGTACTTTTCTCCATGCTGTTCATCATAGCGCTGCTAGTCTGGCCCAAATCAGTGCTCTCTGTAGTAAGCCCACCAGCAGTTGTTTTTTGGCCTCTCATATTTGCTCCACTTCCAAACTACTCTAAGTCCTGATTAGGCTTAACTAGACTGGCCAGCTTAGTTCCAGTAGCTCTGTCAACTCTGCCCCTCAATTCTGGAGTCTGAACAAGCTCAAACAATCCATTTCAGTCTCAGGGCTTCTTGCCCTCAATTGACTTCAGACTCAGGGCTCCTCGCCCCAAACTAGCATTTCTGGGGCCAGTGCACCTACCAGCTCCTCAAGGCTTTCTATCTTTAATATAGCCTGTGGGCTCAAGCACTCACCTAGGCAGCCCAGCTCCTGGTGACAGTCAAAGCTCAGTATAGGTCTCCACAATGGCAAAGAAGGAGGTGCAGGGGGAAGAGGGCTGTGGGTTATCTGGGCCTTGCTGGGCCATGCCGGGACTTGGTAGGGGTGTGGGCACCATTAATATGGTGCTACACTGTGTTCCCACATGCTGCTTCAGGCCGCACCATGTGGGCACAGCTGGAGCTGCTCCTGCCAACCAGGCCACATGCTAGGTATTGGGGTGGAGGAGGGGGTGCGGGGAGAGCTGCAGGTGCGTGCGCTTGTGTGTGCGTGCGCAGGTGTGAGTGTGCGTGTGCACTCATGCATGTGCATCCGTACATAAGTATGCATACATGTGTGTGTGTCCATGATCCTTAACAGCTCACCACAACTCATTAAGTGGCACTCCAGCCCAAATAACTGTCCACCCCTGCCCTAAAGCCCGGTGACAGAAATCTTGTCAGATGAACTAATCTAAAGGGATAAAATAGAATTCAAAATATTCCACCTATTAGATTTTCCATAAAATATTCTATTTATTTTGATATTTTTGGAAGTAACATTCACTAGTATAGGAAATAATTTGTATAAGCCTAAATTGTTTTCAAACAAAATAATCTCTAAAATAATCCTTTATTCGTCTTTAAGCATATTCCAAATAACGTCTTGTAAGGCTCTACACATACTTTGAATCCACATAACCTTTTTTAAAAGTTAAAAAAATATATATAATTACATAACTACATCATTACAATTAAAGCTGCCCCGTATTCTCCTAAAGTTGTGAATACAATACTCTCTTGGAAGGGTCAAAGCCTTCATCTGACATCTAAAATGGATACATCCAGAAAGGCCAGCCAGTATGAAAACTGAAACTGACTGGCTCTTTCCCTTTGCATCCTCCTAGGGCAGGGGGTTGGCAACATTTTCTGGCAGGAGGTCAGAGTGGCCCATATCAGGTCTGTGCGTAGGCAGGTGGGAACAGGCATTCTGCCACTTTTTCTTACCACCTGGCTGCAGTGTAGGGCAGGGAGAGCTCCCCTGCCACTGAATGCTATGGAAGCCATGACTCCACAGGCTGGATCTAGCCACCGGGCCCTAGGTTTCCAATCCCTGACTTATGGCATACAGCTTTTGAGGGCCCTGTTAGGAAAATTAAGCTAACTGATTGTGAGTCAGTCCCTTCCACCAGTTAGGTAAGGCAAACTAATTTGTTTGGCAGGAGACATAAAGGGAACTGGCTGGCCTGAACATTTTTGTGAAGTTAGTTTGTGCTATTTGCACATAAATTCTGAAGGATAATGAAATAAATTGGTGTCTGCATAGGAAATAATAAAAAAAAATGCCCTTCAGTAAAGGGAAAGTTCATTCCTTTGATACCTGGAATCACACTCTCAGAAACTATTCTTTCTTTATACAATATTTGTGGCAATTGCCTTTGAGGTCAATCAACATTCTGTGTGTAAATACACACAACTTTTAAGTTTTGTTTCAATTAAAAAAAAAATCAACATTTTAACCAAAATAAATTAAATGTTCCACTGAAAAATTTCAATTTCAATTAGTCTGTTAATTTCAGTGTTCATCTGTTAGTTTTCCATATAATTTAAAACTCATAAAATTCCAGGATATCTTCAAAATAAATTAAAGGCAGTCTGACTGGAATGGCAATAGTTTGTTAAGTGACCTGTCAGCAGAGTTTTCATGTACAAACTGGCAATCAGGGAGTGTGATTCATTTATGAAACCTGGAAGTTATGAAAAGCTTATTTTCTTGCTTTGTATCACTAACTTCAGCAGAATTAAAAACAAGATGTTCTTATTTTCCCAGTTTAGCATTCCTGGGCACAACTTCACTGCTGTTGTTAAAAGGTGCTTGAGAATCTAATCTGCCACTTTTAATTCTGAGCAGCAGTTCCACACAAAAATATCTGTAAGTGAAGGCAGCTAACAGACTTCTAGTTTTCACCTCATGACACAGATGTGCCAGAGTAGCATTCTTAATTACAGCTTGTAGATAGGTGAGACACTGGGTTAAAGCACTTTCCTTTCATTTCTACAAAACTGGTTCCTTGGAGTACAATTTTATGTCATAACAGCAATGTGTTTGGTGTGGTCAGCATAACCTACAATGTAGACTACTTGGTCACCTCACCAAAGCTTAACAGAATTTGAGATACCTGGGATTCTCTTTGGGTGAGATTACACATTGCAATTAGACCACAGTAAGAGCACTTACAACTTAAATGATCACCCATTAAGGCTCACTAAGAAGAGCTATGTGCCTTTTAGGCATCTTTAAATTATGCCACTTTGAGCTAGGATTATCTCTGAGCTGTGATATCTAACTTGAGTAAAATTAATTCTGGGTGGTCACTTCAGGTAAAACCACCAATCTGAAGTTCCTCCAGTATCCCAGGAGACACTGCTGCCATGTGGACTAGATATCATCCAAAGCCCTGAACTGACAGCTGTTAAAAGCCAGGCAGGTGGGTGGGGATAGGGAGAGTGGGGAGGGAGAGAAAAGGGGTGAAATGCGGTAGTCAGGGGAAGAGAGCCAAAGGGAAGAGATGAGGGGGTCAGGATTGGAGGGGGGAGTGGATGGATGGGTGGGGAGCTGCTGGGTTGCTGCCTCCTCTGTCCCTCAAATTTACC
>NW_017728886.1:195955354-195968151 GCF_001723895.1 Crocodylus porosus | reverse complement strand
TCCTATTGGATGCTCGATCCACCCCAGCATCTCAGCGTTCACAAGTTGCGCTGGTACCTTGAGGTATGTAGAAAAAACATTTAAAGCTGTGCCTATGTCCGAATCGCTGATTCTCCAAATCAGCATTGAACCTTCAGATTTGGATTCAGGCAAATCGAATCAGGGAGTGTGATCCAAATGAACTAATCGAATCACTGTCCCTGATTTGGGGCAAATCTGAATTGAATAGGGCCTGCTTTGCACACCCCTAATGAGTGGAAGGGATGCCAGTGAAGGGGGGGTCCTCCTCCCTTGTCTGCTCCTGGGGTCCCTGTAGACCATACCAACTCTGTCAGTCCAGATTCAACCCCCACCAAGCCTTAGCATTGAAGGAGAGGAAGTGGAGAGAGAGGAGGCTGGCAGGGCAAAGAGTTGCCAAGCAGCTGCAGGGCCTGGTGGGGACTGGATCTGAGTTCATGGGGGTGGCATGGGCTGCAGGGAGCCTGGGAGCAAGCAGGGAGGAGGAAACCCTCCTGGTGCTGCCACTACTGCTTCTGCTCTTGGGCTGGTAGAACAGCGATCTGGGGGTGGAGGCACCAATTGAGGCATAGGGGGTGGGATCCAGTGGCTGATGGGGGGAAGGGTAGCACGATGATTTAGGGAGCAGAGATAGCAATCCAAGTGGTACAGGGGCATCCTTCAGCCTCTTCTCCCTGCCAGGCTACATAGCCAGTGAGCACAGTAGGCAAGGAGTAGACTCGCAGCCCCTAGCCATGCCCTTGCTCACCACCCTTCAGGGGCAGGTCTGAGCAGTGCACATTAGAGGTATTAATCCTGAATGTATAACTGATCTCCAGCACTAGTTAATCTTAACACAGATTAACATTCTTTAGAATTAGCATTTGCTAATTCCAACTGCTGTAACAACTATAGCAAAAGCACTGATGTCATGGACCTGTTAGATTCTAACGAATATGCAAATTCTGTTAAATGTCATCAATAATCTCAGACAGGACACAAGAAGCAGCAGCAGCACTAGCTTACTCTACTGCGTAATCTCATCCTCTGTTCAGTAAAGGGTGGGGAGGCTTGAAGCATGTTCTGTACTTACCTCTAGCCATTGTGATATCAGTTTCCCACTTACCATCGTTAAAATAATTTACTGCATAAAACATTTTTCTTATTCCTTTCTTGTGAAACCATGAAAAAAATAATAATCCACCCTAAATGTGGTAATTTTGTGTATGCAGATTTATAGCAGTGATGTACAAGTCATGTTGTGTATGTGCAGATGGAGGGTATGCAGACAGATAAGGCGGAACTGTTAGCGTACACACATACTAAACTGATTTAAAATATGGTGACTTAAATCAGTTTAGTTAAGCCAATTTAAATTAAACCACATCAGAGTGTACACAAGCACAGTTCCTTGACATGATGGCAGCCATCTTGTGAGCTAAATCAATTTAACTAATGCAGCTCAAGATAATAAGCCTCAGAGGTGTATTACCTTGCACTGCATTTAAACCAACTCTGCTCCACATACATGTGGCACATACTCTCTGACAGTTAAATTATGCCGGCTTAACTGTCAAAAAGTTAGTACATGTGTATGCACCCTTGGAGGGGAAAATGCTTATTTACAAGTGTTAAATGACCAATCAAGAAGAAAAGATGTTATGCGATCAAATGAAAAGGATTCCCAAAGCAAATTTTCATTCACACGTGGTTGAGCATTTGCAAATGGTCTGAAGATATCTGTGCCACTGAAAATCATGCCACTACAACTGTCCATCAACAAGGAAAGGCTCAACTTTCCCTTGCCCTGTGTTGATGCACAAACACAAAGAATGTACAATAGAGAGTAAAGAGAACTTCCCTATTATGGTATAACTGGATTTAACTTTAGTCTATGTTTCCCTGAGCTAGACTGTCAGAATCTGGAGGCTTTGTCAGTACTATATTCCTCAGGGATAGCTCAGTCACTGTACTCCTCCATTTCAAGAGCCAGTGTTCCTGAGCCATAAGATATCATCCTGAGCTGCTTGTGGACAGCTCAGCTCTCCACCTTACCCAGTCATGGAATATTAATTTCTAACTAAAGCTATATGGCTCACTTGTCTGTAAAAGTCTGTACTCTTTAGGAGCTCTTCATTATATGTGCACATTCAACTTGCTATCCAAGGACCTGTCCCAATGCCTTATCTCCAGTCCCAATGAATCATGGCAAATCTTTCCTTTCCTGATCTCACTTTTGAGGTTGCACTTTGGCTTTATCTTCTGGCTGAAGATACACTTCTCAGCAGAGGAAAAGGTTTGTTTCTTTCTAAGAGATGCATTGGTCATCATAGTTTAAGGGAGTCATAGACAAGCTACAATGTTGCCAACTCCCACAATATTTAACATTTTTTCTTACTGACACATTTGCTAGAATCAAGAGATTGCACAAGAAACTTAGCATGAAGAAGCCCATAAAAAGAACTTCCATGAACTAGCCCATAAATTTCTCACCTTCATAGCTACAGAGAAAAGTTTCTAAAACAATGGGAACAACTCTTCTTAGGGAGGAACTTCTATTCAATATTGATAGGGAAAGGTTTTTTCTGAAATATGTATTTATTAGAAACACCAGACTTTGAGAATATAGCTCTTCCCTAGGCAAAAGAAGCAATTAACTGCATTTTTATAGAATCAAAACAGAACTAAGAAAAATGACCCATGAAGTTCATGGTCCTTCTTGGAACTGCTTTTGCCCATTTTGATTTGAGCTGAATAAACATTCAGATGTGGCTCTCTCAATGGTACCATCTGTTGCTAGTAGGATTCTTGTATATATTTATCCTCTGAAGAACATTTTAGACATCTGACAGCCAAGTGGGGCATGGGATGACTATCTGCTAGGATATAACTACAAACATTAGTCACTACTAGTGGTTCCTTATACAGAATTTTGCTCATGTTATTTGCTTATAAAACATATTATACTCCATAGCCTTAAAGTTAATACTGTGAATTTGATTCTGTTTTGATCACCTACAAAAAGCTGATTTCTTCTGACATGACACATGGCTATGTCTATTAGGGTGAACTAATTTTTTTCACAAGATACAGTTTGTCCATTTCACTGCCCTCTACAAAAGCGAAATAATGAAAAGTTGATTAACATTAATAAAAGAAGTGTGTTGAAATGGTATTTCCCCAAGATGTTTTTCTAAGAATGGGCAGATGTGGTACATCTCTCATTTACCAATACAATTAATACTCTTAATGCTGCGTAGATTCAGAATAGAAGAATCATGCTTCTGTTGGTAAAGTAGGCAAATCTAAGCAGTCTTCTGTTTTTCTCAACTAGTCTGTGTACGAGACATCCATCTGTTATTAAAGCTTATTATTTATATTAAAACAGTACTCTGAGACTTCAGTCAGCATGTGGGCACCACTATGTTAGGCATTGTCCTGACATGTAAAACACAAATTTCAACACAAATGCTTTACAATCTAGTTGCAACACAAAATGCAGTGTGTGCTAGGCAATAGAAAGGTAAAGGAACAAAAACAGAACACAAAGGGAATAAGCTTGAGATTCTGCACACGTGTAACCTAACAACAGACTCAATTTAAGTACCAAAAATCACAATTACCCACAAAAGTGACCATTTTTCAACCCTAGGATATTCATCTTTAAGATCATTTGTTGACTCTAATTGACCCTAGAAAAATGAAGCAGATAGAGTGGATGGTAACTGTAACAAAAGCAGCTTAATAATTCTTTTCTGAAATGCTTCCATTCTTTTCCTGCTGGACCCCATGGATAATGTGGTCTTCCAGTACTGAAATGACCATCTTTTTACAGTAGTGCTACTCTGGCAAAAATAAATGCTCTTGCTGCATATGGTGATTTTCATTTTTGTTTCTCATAATTAATAACAATCAATTATTTTCTCCTCTTGTATATGACCAAATGCAAGGAGGATAAGTACTTCCGCTCTATAAATTTAATTAGAGTCGTCTTTTACTTCCTTTCCCCACTCCTTTTTTATTCCCTATACACTAGGGAGCAGTGGAGTTCTCTAGCGTAACACCATCAGTCAGCTGAGGTGAATGTTTCTGCAGTATGAAAGGAATGAATTATCTTACATTGTGGTCTGGAGTCTATTTTTCTAGGGGGAAAACATCCCTGTGTTTCTGAATTTAGTGACTCATCTACTGAATTGGACAAAGTCCCTAACGCTAGAGAGGTGAAAGGATGAACTCTTCTATGACTGCTTAGATAACATGATTTCATTTTCCATTCTTTGCCACACTACAGGAAACAGAACTAAATAATGGTCTCATTTGACTTCCCCCCCACACACACTTTTTGATTCCTTTTCCTCATTAAAGTTTCCACCTTAATAAAACTTTGCTTCTCATCAGATAATTCACCTCCTGCTAGCTCATTTCATACTGGGACTTAACAGAACTGCTCATTTATGCATGTCCTTATTTCACAACTCCTGTCTTGTGAGCCGACAGGCACAATGCCTACTTCTTTCTCAGGCTCTGTTAAAAGCCACCTCATTACAGCAGAAGGATCTAGTTTAAACTTTTGCTATACTAACTTACTCCCTATGATCTAGGTTAAAGTATACTTACTCTTTGCTTGCGCCAAGTTTCCTACTATTCAAACATTCTTTTTTCTCAATTATACCATAACCATAAGGCCTCCTCTAGAATCACTGAATGGGTTGGGACCTTAGCTTTGCACTAGTCTTCAGTTTCCATGAGAATGCTTATGATTTACCTAAGGTAGGAATGAGATTTCTTACTCTGGTCCGTCCTCAACATGGTTATATAAATATATATCTTTTGTAATACTGGGAGAGTTTAGGCACTAGAAACAGTTTATTCAGCACTGGAGACCGTGTATTTCATGCTCTTTTGTTATCATAGACCAGTAGTTCTCAATCTTTTTAGACTTGAAGCACTCCTTGGAAAATAGCAACTCTTAGTTTTCACTCATTTTTTGACTACAGAAAAATAATAGAGCAATTCTTCTGTTGCAAAGAACTCAGAAAGACTGCCACAGGTCTGAATGTTTCTCACACTATGGAGTCTGATTAGAAATCTCCGGGGTTATCTTGTAAACCATGTTTGCATCCTTAACAGTGCTAATATTTGTGGCACCCCATGGCACAAATGAAAGGATATAAGGTACCCTATTTGGGAATCATTCCTATTGACTATATGAAGGAACTGGGCAAATCTTTCCTGCCATTTTATCAGCAATTAACTGAAAGACACTCTGCGATGCTGTCACACTGACAAACTTCCCCCATACAATTACTGAATATATAAAAAGTGTACTCTCAAATTGATTTCATATTGTATTTTTGGACAGAGATATAATGACCACACATCTTTAGGGTCAACAATGGCTCCAAATTGATATAAACAGTATTTAGAAAATGAAGGTGTGCTTGCTGCCACTCTCTTCTCATGAGACAAAATTTTCTAGAGGGCATATGTGCCAGGCAGTTCTTACTTTGGTGGGAAACTCTTAATCGCTGCCAGTCTTTCATGACTGAGTGGCAACTAACTATGTAGTGAAGGAATTGTGGGTACAATATTAAGGAAGAAATATGTCGTTAAAGCTAAATAAATGAAGGGGTAAACTCACACAATGCATCCCAAATTTTGGAGGCTCCTTAAGCAATGACCACCTGGCCTGCCCTAATCTAAATCATATCAGGTACATGATTAAGTAATGTACTGCTATAAATCGTTTCTGACCCCAACTGTGTGAGCCGATTTTGCCTTCAAACTTTGATGTGTTGCCACCAAATGCTACCTGGAAGTCATTCATTTTTAAGCAAAGTAGGTTGGAAACTATTCCTGCATAGAAAGTATGAGACTGTAATGCCTCATTGACCTGGGAGCATAGTTCTGACTAAACAGGTTAATCCATTGCCATTATTAACAGTTCATAGCTGTCTATCCCTGGATGAATGGTTAACAGGGGAAAACATTTTATACTCAACTGCATTGTTCTCTGCTTGCTACTTACATTCTTACAACTATGGTAAACTTTGGTTCAGCTGAATGCAGGCAATTTTAAGCAGACAGAATAAAATGTGAAGACAGGAATGGTATAAACACATCTTTCCAAAAGGATTTAGATAAGTTTACGTAGCAGATGCAGGGGAGAGTAGACATTAATAGAACCGATTGCTAAAAACATCAATAAGACTAATAATAATCTGTGGGTAAGTAAATTTCTGGATCCTAAACTACAAGGGAGCTCTTACAGTAGCAAAAGCAATAAATAAAAACATTAGCAAAATACTTGGGGAAAAAACACGGAAAGCCTCCTAGAAAGTTCAGCTGCTGCATCTGAGAGGATAAGACGACTTCAGTTTAATAGCTGAAGTTGTAACTTACCTGAGTCTCCAGTTTAATACAGGACCATGCCCCAAATCCTTCTTTTTGAGTACAACATATGCTGGGAACTATAGCATTTGACCGTACACATTTCTATACTAGGAACTCTAAAGTAACCTTTAACTTCAATAAAAAGCTGAGTTCTTTCTCCCCCTTACGTTCAACATGGAGCAATCTAATACACCTCATCATGTGGTGTGTTTCCATAGCAGCGGTGAATCCAGCTGCTGCAATACAAAAGACTGACAAAAAGTTGGTTTTTCCCCCCTCCACCCACCCTGTAAAAGTCAGGTTCTTTTTTTGTGTAGTAAATCTAATCCAACTAGACTTCTGCTACCTATGAGACCTAAGATTGTGATCAAGTCTAAAAAGGACAGCACAATGATATTGTAATTTTGACTTTGTTTCCTGGGTTTAATTTTTTAAAAACTCAAATGAGATAATATAGTAAAATTTCCATTGATCCATTAGACAGTTGCTGATTATTTATCTACTCATGCCATTCGTTGTTTTCAAAATTCAGGTCATTGCCTCAGCAGGAAACGCAATCACATAATCATACTCGGCAGACAAAAATACAACAGCAAAGCTGCATAGTAAATACAGGTAATGAATACTATGCTGTCAAATGTACAAAAATAAGACAGAAGAACTATTGCTGCTGTCCTGGCCTGAAAAAAGCTTATATTTATTTTTGCCAGTGGAACAGTGTTATTTCTTCAGAAAAAAACTAAACAATCAACATGAACAATTAAATTAACTATTAATGAACTGATATGGGACCACTAACTGGAGCAAAATTAAATGCTTTAAATTGTGTGATTTACATTTTTATATAAAATCACAGGTCACTGACAATCTTCACCGCAATAGTCTCATTTATGATTATTGATCCCTTCTAAAGTGGTAAGAGAATATGGATTCTCTTTACTCTAAGGCCTCAGTCCTGGAATTAGATCCTTGAAGCCAGACTCTTACACTGATGCAGAGTCTCATAGGGATGAAATTACTCCTAGGATACACATAGGTGACTGGCACGGGGTACACAGGGGTGCACATGCCCTCCTGATGGGGCCAGTGCCCCCCCCAACAGCCAATACTGATGCTGTCAGTAGGGCTGTTCCCCCCACCATTGGCAGCTTCTGTGGGTGCCCCCCCAGATTCAGGAGGCACCAATCACTCATGAGGATACCTATGATTTCTGAAGACAGGCAATGATTAGATGGGCATGAAAGCTAACCTTTCACCAGCAGACATTTCTCCCAGGCAAATGGATGGCACACTGGCAGGAGCCATCAATCTGACATGTTCCATAAGAATTAAATTAAATTGTTTAATGTAGTCCTAATGAAGTTCCCTCAGCAGTATGTCTTTACACTAACATGCTGGGTATATGAGTTAAAATCTCTTTCTCTCTCCCTCGCCAAGAATATAAATGCTGTTCAAAGGTACAATATGGCGGCCCTTTTTGTATGCCCAAAGTAAGAAGAAACTCCTACTATCTTTACTTCATTTTTACTTACTGGAGGCATTTCATAATTGTCAAATCATTGCCATTGCCAGGCAGAAGTTAGGAAAATATTTTAAAACACAAGTAAGTTACATATCTGGCTTGAGTTCCAGTTGTTACACGTTTACTTAAAAGTCCTTTGGTTTAGGCTTTAAAATACAAATGCTGCAAGCAAAGCAAAATTCCCTTTGATGTTTATTTAATTTGTCTTTCATGTGGACTTTTAATGGCTTAAGAAAACAGGCAAGGTAAAAAAAATCTATAGAGAGTGCTTAACAGAATAGTAAAAGGAAGTCACCTGTATTCTCAGAATATTAATATAAACAAAGGGTTTTGCATAACAATATTTACTTTGAAACAAAAATCCAGAAATCTTTTTCATTCCTTGCTTATCCAAACACCTGTTGAAAGCCACCATATCTTGTGAATCATGGCTCTGTCCCATTGAATGGACATGTAGGGCAATGACTGCACTGGAATACAGCACCTGCTAATTCTTTATAGACTGGCAGATGAAGCAAGGATTAATAGAGCCACATTCTGAATAATTCATATCAGCTCCAGCATGCCAGGACTAAAAGCAGACTTATGTCACTTAGTTAATACGTTGAGAGTCTTCCCTCCTCGCCTTTTTTGTAGTGACTAACTGCAGTGGATTCACTTCACAAGTTCCTTCAGTTCTGGCAGCATTACCAGTTTGAGTGGTATTCCCCAATTCATAGGGAGCACAGCGAATCTCTCTGAAGCTTTCATTATTTCTAAAACTGGTAGACACTTTTAAGCATTCCTGCACTATGTGGGAACTAGCTTCCAGCTGGCATTTGTTTTTGTAAGGTAAGGTCCTGTTATAGCTTGAAGCAACAAGTGCTTATTGCTCTTGAACATAGTAAGGAATACACGCTCTGGGGGGAAAAAATAAAATGTTGAGCCAAAGACAAATACACTCAAAGGAGACAAACTACCCTTTTTTAAACACCCTCTTCATTAGGGACTCTCTTGTCTTCTACAGTACCGAGCACATGGCACTTAGTAAAATAACTACCTCTTTATAGTTGTAGGCTAAGATAAATACATTTTCTTTTGCAAGCATTTTTTCTTGTCAGAAATGCTACTGATTTACTTAAATTTCAATACAAGGTCCCTCTTCTGAATGTTGGAGGCTGAGCTGGTATTAGGAACAAGCATCCAGGATGACTGGGGCTTTCAGCCATGAGAATGCACCTGATAATACAATCATCCAGTGTGTCTGGCCTGAGTCTTAACACCCGTTCTGGCTGTTGGGCTATTGATCATCTTTGAAAATACCCATCCATCCAAACTAAAACTATTAAAAATAACTGACCCACATAAAATAATCAGCTACCTGGTATTAATTTAGCTTAGCTCAGCAGTTAAGGCTAGACTCTTAACTTTACGTCTTGACTTGCACAGGGAGCAGCGAGTTGCTGCACTGTTCTGGGACTGGCAGAGAAAGAATGAACTGGCTTAGAGTCACATTCCCTCCTCAGATCCAAGTCACTCTTGGGAGTGTGTAGACTACTTCATTCATACTGAATTCATGGAGCACTTACCCTGGACACCAGCCAGCAGCTCAGGCCAGCAAGTAGGACAGGCAAGTCAGTATCCAGTCCTGCAAACCTCAGACACTAAAAGAGCATGAGTCAAGTCTCATAAAAATGGGATTTAAAAAAAAAAACAACCCTTTGGGATTCCGAGTCTTAGGTAATACTCAAATTGTATTTTTAGACTTTTCTCTTCAACTGTGGAGGCTAGAAACATTTTTTTTTTTAAAGAAGAACTGAAACATTCACCTAAACATCTCCCATCACCCCTCCTTATCCCTTGCTTTCAGGTGGGTGTATTGGGCAAGCAACCTATCTCAAGTCCACAAATCCAGACAGAGTTGCTATTTAGCAGGATGTGAGGGGACATAATTTTTTGCAGAGCTAAACAGGAGTTATGAGAAACTAGCCCTTCTTTCTAAATTCATAAAATGCTACATATTGTGCATTTATCTCCAAAAGTTGAGAAACTAAGAAGCCTTGAAATACATCAAGAAACACTTCAAAATATTTTGGACTAAGACTGTTTATTTCACAACTAGCATTTCTCACCCAGTCTATGCTCCTGGTTGCCATCTAAGCTTCAAATGTGAAATATAGCAGCCTGAACAGTTTAGGGCTATAGAGACTGGCTGCAATATGTAAGCAATACTTTGCTAGTTTGCATAGTAAAATCAGGATTTTGCTTCACAAATCAGTGCAAAGTGGAAGTGATGATGAAAACCTCCTGGGGGGGAAGGGGAGCTTCTCTGAACTATCACCAAGTCAAACTCTACTAATGAGCTGGGCAAGAAGTAGTAATCTAAAAGGGGCTTGTAGGCAGGTCTTTTAGGCTAGGGACAGAAGTTACACAAAGTGGTTTAAGTGCTCAGAAACTGGTTTAAACTTGTAACAGAACAGAAACTCAGTGCACATAAATCAGGTTCAAAATGGCTGAAACTGGTTTAAGATAAACCTGGCTGAATGTAATATCAGACGTAACTGATTTTTTTTAAACTGGTTTATGAAACTTCTGTCCCAGACTCCTTCCTGGTATAAGTTAAATCAGAGTTCCCCAGCATCCCAGCCTGCTCTCTAGCCCTAGGCTGGACGGTGCTGTCTTCTCCAGAGAGCAGGGCTGACCCTGCTCCTCTGCTCTGTAGCTGGAGCAGTGAGGGCTGGCTGACAAGGGGGTGATGGGTGGCTAGCCCAGCTGGGAATGCAGTCCAGTCTATGGGGGGGAGGGGCTGCCCTGCCTCCCAATCCTCCCCCCAGCAAACCCTGACTGGGGATTGGGGCCAGGGAGGGGGTTAAGACCCCTTCTCCTGTTCAAACTTACTTCTGGCTACAACTGTGGACTACAAATCTCAGAAGCACCTTGAAGCAGGAAGAGGAAGTGATGAGCAACCCTGCAGAGTCCTGCTGTTATAATTCTGGATTGTAAATCCCAGAAACCTTGAGGGAATCAGGAAGAGGAAGGGAACACATAGCCAGAGGGCCGTGCTCTAGCGTCTCCCAGCTTCTGGCCTGAGCCACTGCAATGTGGCTGCATTTTCTGAATGAAAGGTAAATGTCTGCTCACTTCTGTTTCAGTTTCATTTATGCAGCTTAAACTAACCTGCAAAGACTGAATTGATTCAGCCTCGGGCTTTTTGACTGTCTGTACCTAGCCTTAAAGAAACAAATAAAACCAAATCCTTCTGCCCTGTCCTGGGTATGAAGAGGGGAACTCCTCTTGCTGTGGTCCCAGCACAGCAGAATGACCCCTGTTTGCAGCACACTGTTCCAATCACAGCTTGCTTCCTCCTTACTCTTCTGGAAGTTTTCCTAAACTCCCAGTGGGATGCTCTTGCTTATCCCAATTTGCTGCAGATGGGCTTTCTCAACAGGGACATACTACCCTGTAACAGGGCATAAAAGAACATCTTTTACATGCTTCTGAGACCAAATGTAGAAAAGCTACAAAGGTTTTATTTTACCTACATATTATAAGTACCTATGGTATGGCAAACAACCAGAAACGCCCCCTCCCAATATGGGATAAAAAGGACTCTATGGAAAAAAATGATGCAACGCAAGTGCAGAAAAAGGTCATAAAATTTTTCAGTCCATAAGACCAGATAAGGATGAAGGATGGGTTTGAGACAGGCCTGTGAGCTAAAAGCTTCAAGTTTTATTTCCAGTGCTACCACAAAGCTTCATTTTTTTATATAGAACAGGTTATTGAGAGCTGATTTGTGCAACCTTTTTTTAGATATTGTTAAGCAAGTACTCACATAATTCAAGTGAGTCTCTAAGTCTTTGTACCCAAATGCCAACATAAGGGATTCACAAGCTGGTCTTTAACCTCTCTTTGGCTAACTTTCCTTTTCTGTAAAAAAGGGGATGTTTCTTAGAGCTTAGAGCTGCTGTGACGCTCACTTTATAAATGTTTGTAAAGTACTAAGAGATACTGAGATGGAAAGAAACAAATATGAAATATTATTATTCAGGTCACCGGAAACAATTTAAAAGCTTGATCAAACAAGCTTTCTGTCTCCATGGTGATTTTTAGAAGACAACCAGACAATCACAAAGTACAATGAATTTTTTTTGTAAAGGATATTTTACTATTACCTCAAGCTAGAAGTACCAATATCAAGGGGGATAGAATTGTTGTGTGATCACTGAGCAAAGATAAGAAAGTCTGGATTGAGTGTTTTCCTTGGAGGCCTACACATGTGAAATACTGAATATACTCAAGTATCCTGTTCATTTTTGGCTGCCTGTACTATTTTATTCTTTTTTAAATCTCACCATTGTTACCACTGAACATCCCAAGGAGTTCTACCAATAGGGGGAGTGCTAAGACAGACCACTGTCTGTATTTCATCTGTTATATCTTCTATGTAGGTTAGGATGGAAACAGATATCACCAAAAATCTTTTTATGGCAGCACAAAAGCCAGCCACACAGACATCCATGCCTCTTGACATGCCACAAATTACCCAAAATCTGTGGCTCTAGCAAACATGGTTTTAATTTGTGCTATTTAGCAGTAGACATCTATTTTCTTTGTGGAAGGACAGTCTGGGCAGCCTGGAGCTGCCCACACTCTCTGGCTGGCCCAGGCAGAGATCTCCAGGGGCATGTCTCTAAGCAAGGAAACCCTGGCTTTCCTGCTTGCAGAGACATGCCATGAGATCCTTGAGGAGCATTTCTGTATGAGGAAAAAGTCATGCATGGAAATTCCTAGCATGAGCAGCTCTGGGCCCCTCAAGCACCACAAGAATACCTTGCTCATTGAGTTTTGCCCAAGGAAGCTGATCACCTGTGCCAGGACATGTCAAAGCAAAATCAAAAACTTA
>NW_017728886.1:195922347-195955219 GCF_001723895.1 Crocodylus porosus | reverse complement strand
TCTCTCCAAATAAATCAGAACCCTCTGAATTGATTCAGAAAGATTCGATGATTCAGACATAGACACAGCTTTAAATGTATTTTTGACATACCTCAAGGTACCACACGGCTCGCTAATACTGAGATGGTGGGGCAGATGGAGTGTCCCACAGGAGCATGGGAGGGTCCCCAGCTCATTCACCACCGAGCATGCGGGTGACTGCCCCCAACACTCCTGTGGGATGCTCCATCCACCCCACCCTCGCAGCTTTCATGAACCATGCCTGGCACCTTGAGGTATGTAGAAAAAACATTTAAACCTGTGTCTATGGCCGAATCGCTGATCACTGAATCAGCATCGAATCTGCAGTTTTGGATTCAGCTGAATCGAATCAGGACAGTGATTTGAATCAATGAAAAGAATCACTGTCCCCGATCAGGGCTGAATCTGAATCCAAATCAAATACAGCCCATTTTGCACGCACCTACTGCTAAGCTCAGTCCAAATCCTCTTGCTGACGTGGCCAAGGAATAAGAACTGTCTTCTAAGGAAGTGAAACATAAGTTGCAACCCTGTGAGTCTTAATACAGCAAAGTGCCCATCTTGCACTGTTGCACAAGAAAGAGTTGTGTTTAGCTCTACTGAAAGCTCCTATCATTGAGTTCCTTATAATTATGAAATACAGTTGTGTATTCCCATAACACTCCTGGAGAGTCTAGAATGACTCCTGAATCATTAAAAAGTCACCCTTGTTTCATACAGGCGGATCAAAGAAACAGACAGCATACATGCCTTACCTAAGGACACATAGGTTCAGCTGTGGCAGAACTGAGCATTAGGATCATAGGAAAGTAGAACTAAAAGGGACCTTACAAGGTCATCTGGTCCAGCCCCCTGCTCAAGGCAGGATCATCCCTGACTAAACCATCCCAACCAATTATTGGCTTTTAGAAATTTCCAGGGACAGAAATCCTTATAGTTAGAAAGTTTCTCCTTATCTCCAACTTAAATTGCCCCTGCTGAAGTTAGGGATCATTACTCCTTGTCCTGCCCCCTACAGCCACAGAGGAAAATCCACCAACCTCTCTATAATCACTATTCAGTTATTTGAAAACTGTTATCAAATCCTGACCCCGTCCCTGCCCCATTTTTTCTTCTCCAAATTAATCAACTTCAGTTCTTTCAGCCTTTCCTCATAAATCTTGCTTCCCAGGACCCTAGCTATTTTTATTGTTCTCCACTGGACTCTTTCCAATCTGTCCACATTTTTTCTTGAAGTCTGGGGCCCAAAACTGGACACAGTACTTCAGCCAAGGCCTCATTAGTGTTGAATAGAGGGGAAGAATTACTTCCCTTGTATGTGAGCAATACCCCTGTCAATACAACCCAGTATACTGTTGATTGTTTTCATAATAAGAGCACACTGTTGGCTTATATTCAGTTTATGGTCTATTGTAACCCCCAGGTCCTTTTCTGCAGCACTGCAGCCTAGTCAGTCATTCTCCAATCTATATGCATGCAGTTATTCTATCCCAAGTACTAAACTCTGCACTTATCCTTGCTGATTTTCATCTATTGATTGTGGACCACTTCTCCAGTCTATTCAAGTCATTCTTAAACTCAAAAATTAAGCCCATGCATCCTGAGGACCATTATGGAATACTTCAGCAAGTATTCCATAATGGTCTAGTTTTTCAGAACATGCTAAGGCAACACACATATCTCCTCTTGCTATGTTCACTCTACACAATAGGATAAATATTTAGGGAGTAGATTTCAGTTTGCCTTCCTTTCAAGAGAATTTTCTCATCTCATTGGCTACTCCAAAACATGTGTTGTCTCTTTTCATTTTCCATCTGTGTATTTAGTCAGGACTAGTTTTGTTTTCTTGCCTTCAGGTACTTTACATATTCCTAACAAGCACTTACATTGAATGTGGTGATTACAATGTGGCATTGAACTCAGTAGCACAGTGCACAAAACTAAGCAACAGTGTGCAACAGGAAATAAAACCTTTGCATGATAGGAATATTACTAAATTCTAGAATGAAAATTAAAATATTCCCAAGGTATTGGAACAAAGATGCAAGAAGAATGTGTCAAGAAGCACTTTGTTGAGACAACTAGCTCTTGATAAAAAGTGAGTGATTCTTAACTAGGGTGATGCGGCACCCTGGGGTACGGTGAGATCCTTCTCAGGATGTTCCAAGACGGCGCGCTATATTAGCACTGTTAGGTGTGCAAACATCTACACAATTCACAAAATAAACCTAGAGATTTCAAATAGGAATCCATAGCATCAACCACATTCTGGCCTGTTTTGGTCTTTCTGACTTCTTTCTAACAGAAGAACTGCTCTATTATTTTTCTGTAGACAAAAAAAAGGACAAAAGAAAGCTAGGAGCTGGCATTTTGAGAAGGGTGCCTTGAAACTATTAAAGGGTGTCTTGAGCCTAAAAAGGTTAAGAACCACTGTTCTAAACACTCCTCAGTGTATTCTGTTAAGATATCCCAACAAAATTAACAATTGGATCCTCTACCACTATGATCATTCACAAGGTCCAAAAGAAAATATTTTATTAAATACCATGCTTCTTATTTTAACATGTAGTTTCTAGGAAAGCATTAGCTTAAAACAGTACAAAACCATTTAGGCTAGTCAGTCCAACAATCAGCCTACCACCACTTACCTGAAATTAATACGGATGCTGCTGGCCATTCATTTAAGGCTTCTCTTGCTCTTTGACACACTTCCCACTGGTTACTAGGCAACCTCAACAGCACTGTAGCTCTCCAACATCAAGTGTAATGCATACATGTGCACATATGTGCACATGCGTCTTTAATGACCATTATGATCTAAAATAGTAATGTTTATTTCTATTTCAGTCAGGCAAGCAATGCTAAAGGGTGTATGGGTCTTGCAAGTCAGTACATATGTGTTTGAAGACACACATACATGTATGCAGTAAACCAGGGTACACAAAGTGGGCAACTCAAGTGTATACTTAATGTCTGCTTTAATGAAATGATCACTGTCTCTTTTTAAAATCAAATGTCAGTTATTGGACTACACAGCTCAACATGGCAAGGCTGGAAGAGACCCTCACACCACATGAAACAACCTACTGAGAAAGCATGGAGTATTTTTTTCTAAAAATTCTAGATATTAATTTACAAATGTATTTTCCTGCAGTCACCAGCTCAAGTTATCAGCACAACAGATCTCATAAGCAGAAAACCCTAAGGACTGGCCAGTATTTAAGTAAAAACCTCAGAAAATATCCAAAATGCTGGAAGACGTGCTTGTACATCAGTAGGTGGCACTCTTCCCTCTGAGTCAGTGCAAATGCAGAGATGATATACAGCCTTCCAACAAAGTGTTAAGTGTCATCATCTGTTATAGGTAATAGCTTTAGGTGAAATGTCAAGGATTCTGAGCTCTTATAGTTAAGGATCTCATTGCCTTCTAAGCGCAGGCATCTTTGCCCTCATGTCCTGGCCAAATTACAGTTTTGGGGCCGGTAAATTCTGCTTGCCAAAATTCCCTCTAGTTTCAGCAGGATATGACAATTTTCTTTATGTCCTGACTCTAATTTTGGTTTCTTTGGCATGGGATGAATGTAAGGATTACTCTAGTGCAAAATTTTGTAAAACATTTTGGAATCTTCAAGTCATTATCCCATAATTATGATGAATACATCCGGATGCTCTTTTTGGCAGATTTTGTGCTTTGAAAAAAACAACTAACTTTATCATAAAAACAGTCAAAGTACTAAAATGGTGCGATGAAAGAGATACAAGGAGTGCTTCTTTGTGACCTAATGGAGTTCGTACCTGGTGACACGCTGCACTGTAAGAATGCTGTAGCACTGATGTTTCTTTCTAGATACCAGATCTACCCAAAGAACCTTGCCTGTCTTTCTAGATACCACACTTCTAAGTTTAGTGTCTGAATACATTACAAGATAATTAACAAGTGGTTAACTGTACTGTGGATCTTTCTGTTGGCTCAGCCTAAAATAGAGAAGGATATTTTAATTTTATATTTACAAAAAGGTTTGCACATGCTACGTGTAAGCAGGGAATCACACAAGCAACAACGCCACTACTATAAGCCAGAAGTTCACTGAACACTGAAAACATTTCTGAGATACCATCACCTTTGGCAAATGAAAAGCAGGAATATGTAGCTACTGGCATCAGTTTAAAATAAGTAGTAAGGAGAGAGAGCAAGGTTAGAAGTTAAGAGATTCACCTCTGGATTCAAAATCCGGCCTAAACTATGAGTAAAAAATAGATTTAGTGAACTCCTTTTAATCCTCATTTATAAAAATCATCAATCCACCATGACAGTTTCGAATGATGAGCAGGAGCAATTATGAAGGGTAAAAGTGCAGGTGTTGCAGGAAAGGCTGAATTAAGGAAACCAGAACACTGGGTGCAGGAAGGTATGGTCCTACGGTGACTCCACCCTCTAAATGCTTGCCCTCTAAATACCACCCTGGGAGTGATAGAAGATGTGTACTCCACCGTTCAACACAAGTTCCTCTCCCTGGAGAGGCAAGAATGGCACTGGCCATCCCCCGCAGCAAAACTATCTATATGGCAGAGTGAGTCACTGTGCTCTTCTCTTGACATATGTTGCGACTTCTTTTGGAACCACAATGGTAGAACCGCCCAGAGCAGTGTTTTGTCCTGTTAATATCCCATTGAGATGTACGGGCCAGACCCCTTTAAGCCAAACCTGAGCAAATCTGGGTCTGTTGGAAGACACTGCTGAATGGGTTAAGCTTAGATCACCTTTTTAACTTTTCTTTGGAACCATGAGTGCTAAACACTAACATCTTCCAAAAAAAGAAAGATAAAATGCTGCTTAAGTCATGTGATTCTAGAAGCCGTATATTAGATTTGGTGAAATCTATGATTTGATTTGACTCTGCTTTCAAGCTAGGATTGTGCATTTCCAGAGTAAATGGACAGAAGCAGAGTCTCTTCTACAAGGTGAGGTAAATAGTGTTCAAATACTTTGACAACAACCACAGTAACAAGCACCTAACTACCTTATTGTATACATGTGCTCTCAAGTTTATTCTGCTAGAGCTGTAATAACATGCCTTTATTTTTTTTTAAAGTAAGTGCTATGAAAGTTATTTTGCCCTACAGCTACAATAACCTGAAGAGATTTATACCTTTTTTTTTCCGTAGAGGACCACACTATTTGCGTGACAGAGCCCTTAAAAAGACAGTCACCTTAAATTGCATAAACACAATTTTAGCTGAATTTTTAATGTGCTATTGTTACAAGTAATATTGAGAATGACTCAAACAGTAAGCTTCAACAAATACTTATTTTTCTCTATTTCTATTTATTTGTTTGCTTTGTGCTCTAAACAGTACTTTGTGCGTCATCAGTTTCACTATTGAGTCAAATTGCGTGGGTTTTCCATTCAGCAGCAAGGGAGAGAAAAAATCATTTTTAAGAACAGCAAAAGCATGTTATTTTGAAATAAAAAATACAGGTAAGGCACTAAGAAGAGCTGCATTTTTGCTACTTGAAACTACTTTTAATTCTTTTCCTTCTAAAATAGATTTCAGGTTGACAATGCTCCTTTTAGCTTTCTAAAGTCAAGGAGAAAGGAAGATTTTTTTCATAATTTTGAAATGGGGTTCACGCAAAATTTTGAAATATGAAGCATTTATTGGTATGTAAATCTCCTCACAAGTTGCATGGAGCTATCTCAGGCCTTCATCCTACCCATATTTAATTTTATATACTGAGCAGTCTTACTGATTCCGGTGAAACAGCTTATCTAGATACAGCGTGGAATCTCCATTCTTGGAAGTTTTTAAAGAGCAGGTTAGACAAAAATTTGGATGAAATGATTTAGAAAGGGATGATCCTGCCTTGAGCAAGGAGTTGGACTAGACCTCCTGAGGTCCCTCCCAGGCCTCTTTCTCTATGATTCTAAATCCTGCATTGACAGCGATTCAGCAATTAAACAGAAATAAACCCTTGATTCCTGTTCAAGGGCTCTTTGCATTTTTAAATTAATACACTGGAATGTCATGCTGTCTTTTCCCTTAAATTTCTCTGAAGGCATGCTAATTTTTTTTTAATTTAATAAAAGCAAAGATAGATGAATCCGGCAAATGTACCACTACTCAGAAAGAAGTGACATTAAATATATAGGCCACCATCAGGCAACAATTACAATAATGTGATAGCATTACTATGTCAGTCTGCTATTAGCATGGAAGATAAGTAAGAGGAATGGCATGGTGATAAATGTAAAAACCTGTCTAGTGAAGCCTTTGAGGAAAATGTGATTAAGAACACTGGGTAAATCACCATATTTCTTACATGACTTCTGGCAAATTAGGCCTGCTGTTTCTGTTGGCACTGTACTAAAATATGGGGTTCTTAAGGGAACAAAGCCATCACTGTTAGAAGGCATTTATTGTTTTTTTCAGTTAATGTTTTGTGCCATAGAAGAAAGAGTTTGCATTTCTAAATGTGGTCATCCAAATCTGTTATTTGGCCCAGAAACACCTAATTAATTATTAGACATATCTGCATGCTAATTTCATAATTAAAACATATTGTTTGGATGTCCTCTTTAGAGGTCCACATTTGGAAATTGTGTCCTCATTTATAATAACCAAAAATTCTCTCATCCATTTTACTCAATGTGCAAACCATTGTGAGCAAGATCTGAGAACATTTTGACTAAAATTAGCTCACAGGTCTTTGAAACTTTCCTCAGTTGTTTCAAGGGATGGGGGAGAGGGAAGGTGTCTGCCTTATTGGTTAAGACTCTGGAATGATAAGCCTTGCAAGTTCAACTGATTTGAGAATTACTCTAACATCTCCTTAAATCAAAAGCTGTAATATGATTTAATGGGTTAATGCACTTCATTTTCACCTTTGAAAATATGGACTAATTTCCTGCTTAAATCACAAACGAAAATAAATGTGATTTTCTCCTAATGCTTTTCCACGCTACAAAATTCCCCCCTCAGTTTGAGAAGATTAGCAGTCTCTGCTCAGAAGAGATCAGCACATGAAACTGCTGGAGTAATGCCTATTAGAACAGAAATAAAATGGTACAAGTGAGGAAACTTGCACAATTCACACTGTAGCTAGTAAAACTGATCAGTGCTTTCACCATGAAAATTGATTTTCAGGTGATAATGTTTAGGATTAGATACCTGATCCTTAAAAATGTGATCTATGCAGATAGCATGTACCTCAAGTAAAATGCCATTTTTCAGCAGTTCCCATTCCTTGTTAAAGTTAAAGGATTCACTCCAACTGTAACACTTTCACTGTTAATAATTTGCACTGTTTTTCATACCAACTGGGAAACTGGAAAATATAACCCAGTTTATCACCTTCCATTTGTCAGACTTTTTGAATTTATGTTTGTTTTGTGCTTTTTAAACACAAAATTTTACTTACACACACACTCACACACACATATATGCAGCCCCCCACAACCAGAAGATATCCTCAATTGTACACTAGTGAAACAAATATTATTAAAATAGCACCAGAAATATTATTTGACAATGTAGTGTGGAATGTATATGTTGTGTGAAGGTCCAAATTCTTATATTTTGCTTAAAAAAAGAAAGGTAAAAACAACTATTTAGATTACTTTTGGTTGGGTTCTCAGATGAGCCTGGCAAAAAACAAAACAAAAAATCAACCCAACCAACTATAATGCTGCAATTCTGTTATTTTCAAGGCTTCTCTATAATTAAGTTTCCCAACTAAGAGCATATGAAGAACCACCTACTAGAGTGTAAAAGGCAAAGTGAAAAAAATAGGAGAACTCCAATTTTGGTGTTCATGAAAAGTGAAAGGAAAAGCTGTGACTCTTTTGGTGCTGTTTCATCTTCCACATATAATCCTGTTAATACATGCCATCACTGGAGCCCACTTTCTTCTACAGATTAACTATTTTCTGGTGAACAAGTCCAGTTGCATGTCAGTTCATCTGCCTTAGTAGGGCTGGAAGGGATCTTATTAGGTCATTGATGTAACCCCTTGCTCAGGGCAGGATTATCCTTGATTAAACCATCCCAGTCAAGTGTCTGTCTAACCTGCTGTTGAAAAGATTCAGGGATGGAGATTCCACAACTTCTCTAGGTATGCTGTTCCAATGCTTGGCCACCCTCGTGGTGAGATGCATGGATGTACTACATATGGATATATTATGGATGGATTTCAGTGTAAGCCACTGCAAGACACAGAAAGCACCTATACATGTACATTGAGGCTGCTCCGATGCGCTGTAATTACAATCAGAACAGACTCAGTTAACTGAACCTGCTGGAACATGGTAATTACAGCGCTCCAGCAGACTCCAGCGTCACATGTATCAGTGTTCCCAGACTGAAAAATATAGTGGTGGAGGCACTTTTAGTAGAGCTTGTTCAACTAGCTTTAGTTAAAGCGCCTCTGCCACTATTTTTCAGCATAGGGGCACTGATACACATGATGCTCCAGGCACTTTAAATTAGAAGGGCTCCCTGCCACCTCCTAGAACGTGTGTATAAATGCCCAAAGTGCTCCACTGAGCCCATAATGCACAACACTCCTGTTTGCTAAGTGATTTATGGAAAGTGGAATGTAAGTCAACATCCTACTGTGTACCACCTCAGGCTTGTCTTTGTCTTGTAAGGGAAGCCGTCTTATTTTCTTTTAATATTAAGCTCTTCCTCAAGTTGAGAGTTATATACTTCCCCAGTCTGCTGTGGAACACAATCATATGACTCCTGTGTACCTGCCAACTGATTTTAAAGCACAATATAGAAATTATGTCCAGGCAGGCATTACCATGGAATTCCTCTATCTGTTCATGAAACATCACTGTTCTTGCTTCTTTCCATCCTTTGTGCACTTTTAAGACTATGGATAAATCAGCTAAAAATCAGGTGTTAGATGCAGGGCTTCTCTCTACTACAGATCCCCATGACAGCAAGTTCTAACATGTCACCAAAATATTAATATATAATCTAAATTATATACACTTCCCATTGAATATTTTTAATAGCTGCCCTTTCTGCCACAAAAGAAACATGGGCTGTTAAAAGGAGCTGCTTAAATACCCACCGTGAACAACCCTACCATGGTTCCACCCAAGCAGCAAATCAAGGACCTGCTGAAAGGGGATGGGTTGCATGCTGAGCTAGAAGTGGAAGGAAGGTGTTATAGCTAAGTGAGCTGCAGCCCACAGAAGGCCTATACTCAGATGAAGTCTGCGGTCCCTGCCCCCTCCCAGGCGGGAGTTTTGGCCCTGACCTCCACTCAGATGGAGCCCCTGGCTCCATGTGGAAGCTACCTAGAAACACTGCAGGCAGCTGGATCTGGGGACACTGATACTCCATTAGGGACTGGACTCTTACTTTCAGGCTCTCTATCAGATGGCTCATGACAGAGTGGTGGAACCAAGGAACTGCCACGAAATCCAGCCTGGGGTTGCCTGGACAATGGCTGTCTCCAGCCCAAAGAGGCGCAGCACCAGGGTTACCACTCCCCTGGAGCTGCACAACCACTTTGCACCTCTCGCATCAATGGATCCAGCCATTCTGCCAGCTCCAGCATGTGAGGATGCAGAGCTGCCTGCACCTGTGCTTAGAAGAAGGCACAGAGTTATCATGGTGGGGGATTCCCTCCTTCGGGGGACTGAGGGAGCAATCTCTTGCCCTGACCTCCTGGTCCATGAGGCCTGCTGCCTGCCTGGAGCTCATGTCCGGGATGTGACAGACAGGATCCCAAACTCATCCATCCAGCCAACCACCATCCCATGCTCCTCATGATGTGGAAATTCAAACAGGATCACTGTTTGGCTGTCAGAAGCGCTTTATTTTGCATAGCCATGGGAGAACAGCAAGGGGCAGCTCGTTCTCAACAAAAGCAAAGCACAGACTTATTTATATATTGATAAGTCACATACAGATCAGCCTGCCCCGTAACATACTCTTGGCAGGCTGACAGCGACTCATCCTGGTGTCTTGCTGAACCAGGCGTGTTTTCTCAAGCTGTCTCCTGATAAGCTTATCCTCTCCATGTGGGCACCAATGACCCGGCACAGAGAAGTCCAGGCTGGGTCATGCATGACTATAGGGCTCTGGGAGCTGGGCTCAAGGGTCTGGGGGCACCAATAGTTTTCTCTTCAATCCTCCCTGTCTCAGGACATGGGCTCCGGAGGGATAGGTGCATCAGCAAGGTGAATAGAAGACTCTGGGAATGGTGCCATCGTGAGGGGTTTGGCTTCCTCGACCATAGCCCACACTTCAGAGACAGCGGACTGTTGGGAAGGGATGGTCTCCACCTCACCTGGAAAGGGAAGAAGCTCTTCTTGGTCGGAATGCGTGACCTTCTTGACAGGGCTTTAAACTGAGATTGTTGGGGGATGGGTGGTCTACTAACAGTTCTAGTCCAGGTCATGTCAGCTGCACTATCAATAACTCCGGCAACCTAAGGGATCCTGCTCTGGTGACAGCCCAAGGAAAGGCCCCTCTTAACCCCTCAGGGAAGCATTGCGCTTCACATGGTAGACTTAACTGCCTCTACACAAATGCCAGGAGCTTGGGAAACAAGCATGAGGAACTGGCCCTTCTCCTATGTGATAATGATTACAACCTTGTAGGAATTACAGAGACCTGGTGGGACTCCACCTATGATTAGCTGGTGGCAGTACAGGGTTACACCTTGTATAGGAGAGACCATGTGGGGAAGAGGGGTGGGGGTGTTGCTCTCTATGTCAAAGATCAGCTCACCTCCCTGAAGAGTGAGTTTTCAAACCAGGAAGGGCACCTTGAGACCCTCTGGGTCAAGATACGAGGAGAACATGGGGAGGGTGACTTACTTGTAGGAATCTATTGTAGACCCCCCCACACACCAAGAGGAAGACCTAGATTGGGAATTCAGTAGGGAACTGGTTGAAGCCGCATGCTCCCAATGCTTGATCATCATGGGGGACTTCAACTTCCCTGACATCTTTTGGGATGAGCACACGGCCAAATCTGACAGGTTGTGTAGCTTTCTCATGTGCATCAATGATCTCTACCTAACCCAGGAGGTCTATGGGCCAACTGGGTGAGAGGCATTGCTGGATCTGGTCCTGGCCAGGAGGAGGACCTGGTGAGCAATCTGCAGATCAAGGAGAAGCTTGGTGACAGTGACTATGAATTGGTCACCTTCTTAGTTCACCGAAGAGCAGGCAAACCCCTCAGTAAAACAGAAGTCCTTATCCTTGGGAAGGCTGACTCCTGCCAACTGAGAGAATTGGTCAGTCAGGCAATCAGAGGCCGTCCCCCCTGCCCCGTCCCCCCCCCACCACAGAAAAGCAAGTACATGAGGAATGGTCATCGCTCAAAAATATAATCCTTGAAGTACAGGGCAAAGCCATCCCTTCTCACAAGAATTGCAGTCAATGGGGCTGAATAAGGAACTGTTGGACCTCATTAAGCTCAAAAGAGTAGCCTACACCAGCTGGTAAGCAAGAAGCACTACCAAAGAGGATTACTCTGCACTCCTCCACTCCTGCAGAGAGCAGAAAACCAAGGCACAAACTGAACTTAGGCTAGTTACAGGGATCAAGGACAACAAAAAGTCCTTCTTCAGATATGTGGGAGTAGAAAAAAGATCAAGGATAGTATTGGGCCCCAGAGAGATCCAACAAAGCAACTGACATCAGATGCCCAGGAAAAGGCCAATCTCCTAAATGACCTTTTAGCATCAGTTTTTCACCCTCCCAGGAGGATCACACTGCCAGGAATGGCACTAACCAATTTGGGAGTGGGCAATGGGCCCAAAATCAATGTGGATCAGGTGAGGGAACACCTTGAAAAACCGGACATTCATAAGTCCATGGGCCCAGACAGAATGCACCCGAGGATCTTGAAAGAGCTGGCAGACATCACTGCATCCCCCTTGGCGGGGATATTTGAAAAATCGTGGCACTCAGGTGAGGCCCTGGATGACTGGAAAAGAGCCAACATGGCCCCTATCTACAAGAAAGGGAGGAGGGATGACCCAGGGAACTATACATCAATCAGTCTGATGTCCATCCCTGGAAAAATCCTGGAGAAAACTGTCAAGGGATCCATCAACACCAGACTAACAGAAGGAAAGCTTCTGAATGCCAGCCAACATGGTTTTATGACGGGCAGGTCTTGTCTGACCAACCTCATCTCCTTCTATGACCAGGTAACTTTGCCCTGGACAAGGGAGATGATGTGAACATCATATATCTGGACTTCAAGAAGGCCTTTGACCTAGGTCCCCACGATGTCCTGATAGTTAAGCTGGGGAACTGTGGTCTTGATCATCAAACACTCCAATGGCTAGACAACTGGCTACAGGGTCAGACCCAAAGAGTACTAGTTGAAGGGAGCAAATCAATGTGGCACAGGGTTACTAGTGCAGCCCCTCAGGGCTCAGCACTTAGGCCAGTACTCTTCAACATTTTCATCAATGCACCACAACCAAAAGGGACTTGGGGGTCATGATTGACCACAAGATGAATATGAGCCACCAATGTGATGCTGTGATGGGCAAAGCTAGCTAAACTCTGGTGTGCATCCACTAATGCATCTCAAACAAACCAGGAAAGTCATCCTCCTTTATTTGGCCCTGGTGAGACCTCAGCTGGAGTACTGCATCCAGTATTGGGCCCCTCACTTCAGGAAGTATGTGGAGAAACTTGAGAGAGTCCAGAGGAGAGCCATTTGTATGATCCAAGGCCGGAGGGAAGGCCGTACAAGGAGGGGGTGAGGGACTTGGGACTCTTCAGTCTGGAGAAGAGAAGGCTCAGGGGGGACTTGGTGGCAGCCTACAACTTCATAAGCGGGGTACATCAGGACCTGGGAGAACACCTGTTCATCAGAGCTCCCCAAGGGATTACAAGGTCTAACAGTCATAAACTCCAGGAAAGCCAATTTAGACTAAATGTAAGAAAAAAAGTTCTTTACAGTGCATGTATCCAGGGTCTGGAACAAACTCCCCCCAGAGGTGGAGCAGCACCTACTCTGGACTCCTTCAAAAAGCAGCTGGATTTATTTCTTGTTGGGGGTCACTTGATCCTAGCTGACTTCCCACGGGGGTGGGCTGCACTCGATGATCTCATGAGGTCCTTTCCAGCCCCTAATGTCTATGACATCTATGTCTATGAAATCAAGTTTGTGATATACACATATATACATATACACACAGAAACACACACACATACATACATCTGTACTTTGGGTCATGTACAAGTTGCAAACCTACCCTGCCTTCTACTTAACTATTGGTTGCCAGCTACCTTTGAACTCCTTCAAAAATAGGAAGAAAGGTCATTAAGGTCATTGTATCACTTGTCAGTTCTTAGTGATGATTCCATGTTGAAAACTACAGCCTAAAAATCTCAGTTGCCTAATGAATTAAGTGCATGCTTATGGCCTACAAGGCATAGATGATTCTGTCCTCTTAAGATTCAAGCATATTAGAAATGGCTAATAAATTACCATGCTGACCTCCAAATAAGGACCTTGTGTAAATAGTATCCATGCAGTTATATGAGGGAGGAAGACAAGCTGCAGGGAACTTGTATTTAAATTAACCAAGTTAAATACAGCTGTGTTCACAGCTGATTAAAACAGTTTCAGATTAACTGGTACTGAGGGACTCAGTGCTAGGGTGCAGGGCTGCTAATGAAGTGCTAGCTTGTCTGATATGACAGATACACAGGAACCCAGGGCATTTTGCTTTCCCAGACTATACAGTCGCCATTATAAAAACTGCAGCATTTCCGAAAATATGCAGATCATAAAGCATCACAGTATCAAGCAACCATAGCTAACATAAGTATGACAGATCATTCAACTGTGGTGAAGAGGTGAATAATGTAACAGATCAAGAATTCTGCATTTTAATGTGATGGTTCCAAAGGAAGAGAGTAATTCCATCAATGCAGACTTCTTACAGGAATATTTTACTGTTATGATTCTTCAGTGTGAATGGCAAAATGCAGGCAGCATGTTTCTAACTGCTCTGACCCCACTGCAGACAATATATTGAATACAATGCACCCGATTACAAAATCATCACCATTAAGCATCAGTTCACTAGGACACATATATGCTTCACTGGACATATTTTTATTTTGATAAGCACTCATTATTTGTAATAACGTAAAAGCATTTTAAAGCATTTCTGAATTGACCACGTTCATATTTACCCTGGAACATATTTGTCCCCAACTCACAAGTCTTCCATTTTACTGACTTGAGAACAAAGATGATGAATAACAGAGGGAAAAAGGTCTTTTATATATTTGTAACTTGGTAGGAGCTACAGCAAGTAGAACAGATGGGGTCTGATACTGTTCCAACTGACACCAAAAGTAAAACTCATTTGTACTTCAGTGGGAATTGGGGAGGATCCATTCTGTAAATTTAATGGTCAAAGTACTGCATCCATGTAAAAGTAACTATTTTACACAACAGTTCATTATTACCTGTATTTCTTTTTTTAAACATGCTCTCCTTGATATATCTGTAAGATGCCAACAAGTCCCCCCAAAGTCTTCTCTTTTGTAGGCTGAACAGTCCCATATCTGTCAGCTTTTCCTTGTATGACTTGCTCTTTAGGCCTTTAATCACATGTGTGGTTCTTCTCTGGACTCTCTCAAGCTTCTCCATATCCTTCTTGAGCTGTGGCACCCAGAACTGGATGCAGTACTCCAGCTGTGGCCTCACCAATGCTGAGTAGAGTGGGAGGACAACTTCCTTAGTTTTGCTTGAGATGCATCGGTTGATACATGCCAGCGTATTGTTTGCTCTGCTAACTTTAGCATCACACTGATGGCTCATATTCATTTTATGACCTGTAATTGCAGTTTTCCCATTCCTTTCATCTTGCCCTGCACCAGGCACTCACTTCTTTGTAGGGCTAGTTTTGTCCCCGATGCTTTTTTGTATCAATTTGTATGCTTTAATCACCCATTTTAGGGACACACTCTCTTTTGCTAAGATATTAACATTGTCCATGTACAACATGCAATTTGTTTGTGTGCCCTTCCTCCAGGAATTGGCATGCCGTTGATCATGTGATCTGTCCTGATCCTCTGCACCAATGGCTTCATGGTGCAAATGAATAGGAGTAGCAACAGGGAGCACCCTGTCCTATGTCTGATTTGATCTTGATTTCCTTTGTTAGATGACCATTCACTACCATCCTATGCCATACTCCTACAACTTAAGTCTCGATCCAACTTACGAACTTTTGTAGGACTCCCATCGTATTCAGCATGCCAAACAAGAACCCATGTTCCACCTGGTCATAGGCTTTTTCTAAATAGATTCAGGAGTGCTGTACTCAATCCTCATTCTTGACAGCACCAAATCATGTCTCTTTTTAGTAGTAGTGTCATAGTTATTACTCTGCCATGGACTGCACAAGCCTGGTCACTGTGGATCACCTTTCCCATGACTTTTTAAAAACTATTCACTAACACCTTGGCCATTATCTTATAATTGTTCAGTAAGGTGATTGGCTTCCAGTTCTCCAATTTTTCCCACTCTTCTTTCTTGTACAGTAGTATTATTATTACTGTGTCCATACCTGCCCTCTGCTTCTCCCTCTCTAGTTACTCCTAGAACACAGCTAACAGGTCTGGGCTTAGTCCCAAAAAGTCTTTTAAAATATTGCTAGGAGCCTGTCATTCCCTGGGGCCTTTTCTGTCTTGAAGGTTTGTGTTGCCTCCCATAGTTTTTGCAAAATCCATGCCTTCTCCAGCTGATGCCTCACTGTCCTTCAAGCTCACCTCTAACCTAGCTAAAAAGGAGTCGAGGGCTCCCTGATGCAACACTATGCTGGAGTATAAATTTTGGTAAAACTCCTTCACCACACTCAGTATCTCTTCTGTCATTGGGTTGTACTACCCTCTTGTCCTGCACTGCTGTAATACTTTTTTTCTCTTCTTCAGGTATAGTAAAAGGACCATTCTTCTCCTTCCTCCGTAAAAGGAAGATATTTCTCTATCCTTTCTCTCTAAACCACTGCTTCAATAGACTGTGTATCCCTAATTTCCTCTGCAACCAGGAATCCCTTCTCTGCCAGTAGCAGGAGATGCTACAGTCTCCACTGCAATCTCATAAATGTCTTCCACTTTACCAAGGCCCTTCTTATCTCCACATTCTGAAAGAAGGCTAATTTTTTCTTTAACATCTTCCTCTGTTTGTATAGAGTCCTTTAATCGCTCCCCATTTTTCATGGTGGCTTCTATACCATCTGTACACTTGTTTGTTGTCCAGTAGTCATGTATTTAACTTCTACTACCTTCTGGCTGGTATTCTTTGCTCTCCCCACTTTCAACACTGTGCTCAGTAGCAGGCGGTCAGAGAAGACTTGTATTCTCTCTCCCACTGAAACTTTCCAGTCCACAAACCCCCAAAATAAAGTCCATGAGTGGCCCGCTGCATCCATTCTAGAAAACCTACTCTCAACTCCAGGCACTGCCTTTTGCGTGTCCTGTAGTTTATGCTCCACTACCATCCTTGCCAGTATCTGTGAGGACCTAAACTCCTCTTTCTCCATGGGCCCCATCTCTCCCTCCCTCCCTGGACTATTTTCTTCTTCCTCACCTGCTTCCTCTTCCCTCATCTGTGCCCCCTACAGTACCTGATTCCCTCCCTGCCTACTTTTCCTTGCTATACTTTCTTCAACTTGTTGTCTTTTGACTGTATTTGCAAATAATCTAGGGAAGGTACAGAACACATGACCCGATTCTCCACACAAATTATACTTCTATTTCTTTTTACACGTTTGCACCCCATGACTCTTTTCTGCATGCCATGCAAATCTGTATGGGCAAGCAACTGCCAAATGCCCCTCCTCCTTGTACCTCAATTGTAATTTTGGCTGTCCATAGTAAATCACCAGTCCTCTGTGGGGCCAAAACAATTCCTGGAGGCAGGTGTCAAAACCTCACCTGCCCCTACTGAGTCTGTCCAGAGTAATACCCAGGTTCTCTAGGCCCCATCCAGGTCTTGTACCTTGTCCATGTTCTCTACTCTCTTGCCATGCCTTTATAGTGACAATCTTATATCTTCCTCTTCAATAAAATCTACATACATCTTAATTGTGACTACTCTCTCAGGTGTCCTTGACAGACTCAAAATCAAAATCTGCCAGGAAGAGGTCTTTCTATGATTCTTTACAGGTCTCCCAGAAGTTTCAATAGGCTGTCTCATCCCTAAAAGATACCTCTTAGTCCAAGTTGCTGGGCATCTGGATTAGGCAATTCATATCAAGTGTCCAAACCTTCAGCATCCCCTACAGTATCAGCCTGCTGGCATCTAGCTGAGTCATCTCTAGCTTTGAAATGCCAGAGCAAAAACCCTGCCTCATGGAGATCTTTACACAGAACTCCTTTCTTCTACTGACTCTCGTCCACTGTTCTGCAACAGGTGCAATCCACCCTTTTTCCTTCTCATCTTTCCAAATGTTGCTGCTGCTGTTACTGCCATGCTGTTCCAGCCACAACCACCAATCCCTCCTGTACCTTCTAGCCAGACCAGGGCATCATGCACAGACTGAGGATGGGAAATGGGTTTTTTTGTTTGTTTGTTTTTTAAGGAAAATTTTTCAGTCCCAAGTCAAATCAGTCATATCAATTCCAAATCTGAGAGTCTTTCAAGAACCATATGTGGCCCTGCTACTGGCAAGCATCCTCCACCCCCCACCTGGGGCTTCCAAATCCTTTGGCAGTCATCCACATGCAGGCCCAAGCCCTGAGGCTTGGGATTTGGATGATCCTGGGTTTTGCTTGCCCTCAGCCATATGGCCATAAAAACAAGGTAGGGTGGAGTTCCCCATTTCCATAAAGTCTGTGTGTAGCTGAGATCCTCCCATTGGAAGTTGGCCAATGGGAAGTTAACTATGAGGCTCTCGTAGGGAGTCTTGTCCGCAAGCAAACAAGGGTGCAACCCTCCACTACACAGTGTTGTTTTAATTGTATTACCTCAGTCAGGGTATTTTCCCTGCCACTATCGTGGTCATAGTATTTTCCCTACCCCAAGGCTAGGTTAGGGCAGCCCATCTGAATAAAATCTATACTAGTGCCCATTGTGTGCAGTCCTCCTCAGCACCAATTCTTTTTAAAGTCATGGTGAGCCACTACGCTGAATACATTTTTACTTCCTCTCCACACCCGCAGATGAGCTGTGCCTTTCATCCCCATTTTCAGTGATCTGTGTTTCTTTACCAGCCTTAAATGTCTGGCAAACATCACCAAAAGGGGCACCAAACAGCTCACCCAGAATCCCTCTGTTGCTCCCTCCCCCTCAGCCTGTCATATATGATTAGTGTGGCCCTGCCCTCCATGAGGCGGAGCTGAATCAGGTTACTCTGCAGCTCATCTGCATATAGATTTTTGGAGGATCTCAGGATTCATGATAGGAACATTTGGTTCTGTTCATGATTGGGAGGCTAATTACCACCTGGCTCCTTCCAGGAGGAAGTGGGGAGGACTATTTGGAGTACATACACATACTGAGCAGTGCTGAGCTGTGTGGTCACCATTGCTTGAAATACTGTGAACTCTGCTGGGGCTCAAACCAATGAACTACATGGTATATCACAAACCTTTTGGCTTCGGAATGAATATCATGCTTAGTTTGTACTATATAAAAATAGGTACAGGTTTCCCTGTATTTATGCGGGTTCCATATATGCAAATTGTATTTATGTGATCACCCTTTTTCTACCCAAAATTCCTTATATGTGAGGTAAATTCACTCATGCAATTGGGGCTCTGCTTGTCCCCACTCACCCCAGCCCCTGGGCTGCACCTTGCCATGGTGCAGGCAGGTGGTGTTGGCTGGCTGTGGGTCTGGTGCAACAGCTGGGGTGAGTGGAAAGAAGACAAGCCCTGGGAGCTCCAGGGCATAGTGCAGCCCAGTAGTTACAGGCAGCTGGCATTGGCTGCTTCTGCAGCTGCTGTAGAAGGGACTGGGGTGAGCAGGAACTGTGAGGAGATGCAGGGCACAGGATGGAGGGGGCATAGCTTTTGCTGTTATGCACTCCCCAGGAGGAATGCAGGCTTGGGAACTGTGCCAGGCTCTTCCCACGGGGCGCATGACCGCCAAATCCATGTGCAGGACAACAGTAGGCTGCTGTTGCAGGCTGGGGCTGGCGGCACCACCAGGCTCTCCCTGGTGTTAGGTGGACAGGTTGGGGGGAGGTATGGCGAATTTGGGGTGGCAGCAGCCCCTCTCCCAGCACCACTGCTGCCGTCCACCTGAAGCACTGCGAAGAGCCTGGTTCCGATGTCAGCCCCAGCCTTGCTTGCATGAATGAGGTGGCAGTGCCTAAAGGGGGGCTGTTGCCACCCCAAAAGTTTCCATAGCCCTCCCCAGTCTGCCTGCTGAGTGCCAGGGACAGCCTAGGTGGCACCGCCTGTCCCAGCCTGCAGCGGTAGCCTGCTGCTGTCCTGTGTGCAGATCTGGGGACCCACGCCCTCCTGGGAAGAGCCCGGCACAGGCCCCCAGCCCGCAGATCTCCCAAGCAGCGCGTAGCAGCAAAAGCCATGGCTTACCGCCCTGTGCCCACTCACAGTTCCCACCACTTTGCTGCCTGCTGCAACCCAGGGAGCTGTTGATGGGCTACATTGTGCCCCTCCCCTAACCCTTCCCTAGTCCCAGCCTCACTCCCTCCCTCCCGCATCACCATGGGAATGTATCCCTATTTGTTACATTATAAAGTGGGTTTGCTTTATGTGAATTCGATTTATGCACTGTTTTCTGGGCATGCATGTACTGCATAAATCAAGGATAACCTGTATAAAAGTGCTGCTTAAAAGTATATTTATGGAGTACCTGTGCTAAAACTTGCAGCAGTTTAAAAAAAGATAAAACATATCAATTCTGAATGAACTGCCTATATGCAAATTGTTACAGGCATTTTACTTCAAAATTAGTGTTTTAAAATTTGCCCCGTATTTCCATGTGCTCAGGGAGGGCAGCATCTGACAGTAAAGGAGTGTGGGGGTGGAAATGAGGCTGCAGGCAGTAGAAATTGGATGGGCAGAGGACAAGGGTGCTACTTGACCCCCAGAGTTATCTTCCTGCTTTAGCAGTAGGAGAGGGACAAATTCAAGGCAAACCTCAAAAAAACCCAGATTCTATAAAGAATAAAAACAAATTGAAAATAATAACAAATTTATAAATTGTCCATATATAGAATCTATTAATTGGGGGGTCGTCTTATATTCAAGTAAATATGGTAATAATATCTGAGAAAGGGGAGCTGAAGTGCTAGTAGACTAAAGAAACATGGAAATGATTGTAGGGACTAGCAGCAGAGAAGCCTGAAACTGGAAAAAGGCAGAGTTGAAGAAAATGAAATAGAGATTTTGACAGGAAAATATATGCATGTGTGAGGTAGGAAAGAGGAATAAATGGGGGAACAAAGGCAGACCAAAAGGCAGATAAATACAGGGAAGAAAAATAGCACTTGGTACAAGGGGAGAAGGGGAACATAGCTGGTGGCAGACAGAAGAGAAGAGTGATCAGGATTATTCAGGCTGTCCCTGTAGTCAAGCTACCTACTAGGCTTGTGCAAACCTTTGGCAGTTGATTCAGTTTGGAAGAGATTCGGCCCAATTCAGGGACCAAATCTCCAAATCTAAACTGAATCAGGAGACCAATTAAAAGAATCGATTAGAAGCATCCAAATTGATTTGGAAAGCTTCAGGAAGATTCCACTGGTTTGGAGATTCAGCCATAGACTAAACAGGCAGTTGAGACAGCTGCCTCCAGCTGGTAAACCTGTTGGGGTTGGGGGAGACAGGGAAAGAAGGGGCATGGGGGAAGGAGGACTTGGGGCTGGGACAAGCTACCCAGTGGGAGGGGGAAGGAGGGGAAATGCGTTACTTGGGGAGGGGGGCAGGCTATTGTGGGATTAGGGCATGGCAGTACTGGTAGCGGGGGCTCTGCCAGACAGCACACACTGCCCTGCCAAGCCACAGTGCACCCATGCCATGGGGCAGCTGCTGTGTGGGTGCCAGGAGAGGGGGCAAACCCTGCTGCCTGCCATTGGCCTGCCCAGCATGGAGGGGCTCTGCCATGAGTGCCCAGAGGCCCCAATCACCGCTGCTGCAGCTGGTGAATGCAGGGCTTTTTTTTTCCTTCCCTAGGAGACTTGCAAATGATACTGAATACAGGTCCTAGTCCCTCGCTCTTCCTGACTCAGAAGCTGGTGCTTTCCAATCTGAAGTGAATGGTCAAACCCTGGGAGACTTTAATATAGCACAGGGGTCAGCAGCATCTTTGGCTGGAGTACCAAAATCACCCCAACCTCCACCCAAGCCTTGACTTGGCATGCCAGAGATGGGGGAGCCGCAACAGGCCTAATCCTTATGGCTGGCAGTGGCTGCACACATGCCTCTGAGTGGATGGTGGGGGTGGGGTCAGGGTTTCACTGCCCCAGTCCCTTCCCACAATGCACTGTTAGCTGTGCATGTACCTACTGCCTCTACGGAGCTGGTGCCAGGGCTCCAGATCCCAGCGCAGCTGTTTCAGCTTTCCAGCTGCAGCTGGCCCAGGCTCTGGGCAGCTACTGGCAGAAGCTGCCCAGAGTCTAGGTCGGTTAAAGTGTGCTAAGGAAAATGGCCTCGTGTGCCATGCTTTTGCATGCATGTGGGGGTTGCAGATCCCTGGCAAAGGACTTTACTCTTCATGACGAACTCTGAAAGGTTTTAGTTTTGTTTCAAAGCAGAATAGAAAAATATTTTAAACCTTAGAAATTTTTGCAGGACAGGAAAACCTACCCAACTCAAGCAAGGTCATTCTCTAGCTCACTCCTCACTACCATAATATCATCTTCAAACCTGCATAGTCTGGTAACTTTGTTAACTTTCCTCCTCTATCCATAGGTCTTTTCAAGATAGCATGAATAGTATATTATAATCCAGAGGTGAATCCAGAGGGGGTGGGGCTTGGGAGTGCAGTTGCACTCCTCCCCCCTGCATTTGATTCCTGCTCCACTGAAAGTTTAAAACAAAATACCCAGCAAGAACAACTGCATTTCTATTCAGGTAATGCTGAGGGTGTCAACTAACTTTATGGCTCATTACCAGGGATCTACATTTTCCGTTAGTCACAGAAAAACATGAAAGGAAAAAAAATGTGCATTTTCTCCTTGAGAGGAGAAAAACATAGGAAACAACGGGTTTCCCTTTGCACACTGGCAGAGTTCCAGCCTGCAAGGGGCTGCTTGGAACTGTGGGGGGAGCTGGAGGAAACCGATCAGGCAGGAGGCAAAATGTGCATGTGTGCGCACTCATATGCACATGGCAGCTAGGCAGCGTGGTGAAGAGCAGCTTCCTCTAGGGTACATCAATAGGAGGATATGGGGGGACATATGACCCCCAGATTTTTGCGTGCATAGCAGGGATGCGGCTGCAGCCTGGCTGGACCACATGGGCATGAGCTGCTTCCACAGCCCAGCAGATGGGACCCAACACGGAAGGGCAAAGTGGGGCAGAAAGACTTGTTGCCACTGCTGGGACCTCCAACACCAGCTGTGGCACAAACAGAGTGAGGAGTAATGGACCAGGGGGCCCTCAATGCCCTTACCTCCTCCCGCCACTAGCTGCTTACACACCAGCCTGCAGGCCTACCAAACCGCCAAGGCCCAGCCACTGCCACCAATCGCCTCAGGCTGCCCACACTGTCCCCCATCCCACCTCCTCTCTGGGGTAGAACTGCCCAGTAGCACCCACCTGTACCGGGCACCGCCTGCGGGGCTGTGGAGGCAACTCCTGCCTGTGCCAGTCTGGCCAGGCGGCAGTCCCATGTTCATGGTGGGCACACAAATCTGGGGAGCATGTGGCCCCCCCATTCCTCCCTGACATGTCATCTATGGCATTGCCTGTGATCAGGCACCCCTCCTGCCCCATATACCCCATACAGACTGGGGGCAGTGGGTCAGGAATGAGGGGCACCAGCAGGGCTGGGGTGCTATGGGTCAGGAGTGAGGGGCACCAGCAAGACCAGCGGGCTGCAGGTCAGGAGTGAGAGACACCAGCAGGGCTGTGGGGGCTGTGGCTTGGGAATGCGAGGCACTGGCATATCAGGGCTGCTCAGCATCCTAAAGCAACTAGGCGAGGGACAGCTGTAACTGGACCTCCATCCTAGTGAGGAAAGGGGCAGTAGGAGCTTTGATTTTCTGTGACAGAAAAACCAAAATCAAATGCCAAAATATATAAGTGTTAAGAATTTATCTTATTATGACCAAGGCACTGGTAGGCTTCCAACTTACTTAAAACTTGTAAATATATCAATAAAACATTGTGTTCAATTCATACCTTTACATAGAGTGGCTTTTCATTTTAATTGCCGAAAAGCATACATTTGGGGTTTTTTAATCAGAGAATTTGGGATTTTTAAACAAAGAAAACCAGGATCCCTGCTCATTACTATCTACTTGATTTCTGCTCGTCTCTTCACTCCATAGTTGTAAGCAGCCCTTGATCTTCCTCTAATTAAGCTAACCTTTCTTCTATAATTATCCTGTCTGTTATCACCTCCTGGAAATGTTTCTTTGCGCTCCCTATATATCATGTCAAACCCACAACAAATAAGAGACAGGGAAGGGAGGGCAGGGCTAAAAGCATGCTGAGATGTACAGTGATGTAGCTCTGTGGCAGGAGAGAGCTGCGAGTGTGAGGCAAAAAGGTAAGTTACTGCAGTGACACATTCTTGGTTCAAGTCCCTTGCTCTGTTATTCATTGCAACAGATGACAGAAGCTGTGGGAGGCTGAACCAGTGGTGCAACAAGGGCAGTATAAAGCTGGGCACCGGTGGATGAAGGTGATTGGTTTCCCTGGGTATGGGTGCTGCCAGCAGCTGAAGCGAGTCCTCTTCTAACCCCAAGTCTTTGTATGTTGAGCATGGGCGCAGTGGAGGCTAACTATGGGCATGCTGTGAGTAGGCAGGAGTAGCAGTGTGGGACACTTACAGCTCTGCCCCATCAGAGCCATGGTTAGGGGCTATGAGGGGCAGGGAGGGCTGCTAGGGAGATCATTTGAGGGGAGAAGGACTTTTAAGGGCTACATGCAGAGTTACAGGCACCAATGGGCTTGTGGGTTCAGGGATGTGGAGTGAGGAGGGGTTGGGGTGTTGTGGGGGCAGGGAGGTGTGAGAAGCAGATGGGGCTTGGGGCTGAAGGGGTGAAATGGGGTGTGAGGAGGGCTGGGTGCAAGACAGATTTTGTGTAAGGGAACCCTGGGAGGTGACGGGCTGCAGTGAGGTTTGGGTGCTCAGAGGGGTAGAGGAGGGCTCGGTGGGGCATGAGGCAAATGGCAAGGGGTCAGAGGTGTTGGAGCTTGATGGGGATGAGGCTACAATAGGTTTGTGGTGGCAGTGAGGGGGCACGGCAAGACTCAGTGGAGCATGAGGGGGGTGGGCTCTGGGTTTGGGACACAATGAGGTGGGGCTAAGTCTGAAGATATGTGGAATACTGGGGGGCAAAAGGAAGCTACGGGCATTTGAAACCGAGAGACATCAAAAAGGAATCCATGGCCTCACAAACACTGATCTGTTGTGGTCTTTTGAATTCTTCGAAAAGAATTTCTCTATTATTTTTCCAGAGTCAAAAAAAAGTGAAAACTAAGAGCTCAAGGGGTGCCTTGAGTCTAAGAGACTGAGAAACACTGCTGTAAGTGTTAGTATACTGCAAGTCACCCAAGGAGCCTGTAAAGCAGGGAGCCATTCACTCATGTAAATGGCAGTAGGCATTTGCCAAATTCCATTGATTTCAATATCAATGGAAACCAAGCTTGGAGTGTTGTAGCTGTGATGGTTTATGAATTGTCAAAAGGAAAGGCTTTTTTGTGATATCTTTTACTGGATTAACTATGTAGTTAGGAGATCTGTTGGACAAGCTTTTGGACATCAGGCCTTAGGCCTGAAGACAGAGGGCAGGGGCACTGCCCGGCTTTGCTCTCCTGCATTGGGTCCCACCTGTTGGTCTGTAGAGGCAGCTCCTGCCTATGCTGGTCTGGCCAGGCTGCAGCCCCATGGCCACTGTGCACACACAAATCTGGCTGACACTTCATAGACTAACTTGTTTAGAAACTGAAGCCACCATTTAAGATGAGTTAAATTGCCACCTAATTCAGAAACAGCCTATACCCCTAATTGCCACCTAATTCAGAAACAGCCTGCACCCCTAATTCAGAAACAGCATGTACCCCACAAAGACTCATTACCTTGTTACTTGGAGCCTGCACTCAGTCTTTCCTCAACTGTTTACACCTCAGTTACTTGTTACTCCTCGTCTCTACTACTAGCCTTGAAATTGATGGGACCTGATCAGTCAGTTTCAGGGTTGCTAATAGGACAGTACTGACATTATTTGGCATGAACCTCCTGGGTAGGCAATTTTCTAATTGCCAAACAGACCTAGTCCTCATGAGCCTATGGGTACAATTCTACTGTTGTACCTTGAGGTCAAGCAAGTGGAAATAGAAGTATGCATTCCAATGGATGTTTAAAGAACACCGTTTACAGCTTAGTGAACAAGCCTCTATGTACTCAGGAGATTGCAGTTCAGTTCCCCATCTATAAAATAGGGACAATAGTTTCTTTCCAACTGAGAAGGGAGAGAATAAATACATTAATGAAGGTAAGGAGCCAAGATACTGCAGTGATAAAGAATATATAAGAACCCAGGATAAACAGATATTTCCTTAACACCTCCTACAAGAAAACATATGCAGATAGGAACTCCATACACTAAAATCTAGGCTTAGTTCAACATTAACATCATTGAGCAGAGGGAAAACACATAATAGGGGGTTTGTCACCATTCATTATAGGTAGGAGGAAGGAGGAAGCAAGCCAGAACAGTTGGCAATGGACAAGAGAACAAGGCACTCCGGGGGCTAAGAAAGGTGGGAGGGGTAGGAAGCCTGGGACTTTCAGAGGGTTCAGGAGAGGGGAAACAGGATACAGTAGACAAGAGGCATGAGCTAGCAGTGTGCTGCTCTAAAGGTAAAGATCGAGGAAGTCGAGAATACTTGTGAGTCACAAACATTACAAAGCAAAAGTATGCTAATTTCTCCATTCTCTTCCTTGAGCTGTGGCTCCCATGCAACATATACAAAATCAGCAATGAATTCTGCAAGTACTGAAGGAACTCAAATGAAGTCTACTTTATATAGGTTTCTGCTATAAATAGGTTTATTCAAATACTCCAATTACTTTGATTAAAGAGAGAAAATATCCCTCAGGTCTTATTCTAGGCAGCCTGATTTACTTGTCCCTTGCTTTTCTCAGACCCCAGACACAGGTAAAGGGCCAATTAACTTAGCCCACATAATACATAAAAATCTCTCTCTTTCTCTCTTCATAGGTGGTTCTAAATAAGAGAATAGCATTACTCCCTAATCAAAGTCATCACTCCCACTGTTCAGATTAATATAAAGATTAGCTGTGGGAAGCATAAATGTGGGGAACTAATTAACCAATTGGTACTTGCCCATCACTCATACAATATAGCAGAATCATGCATATATACTCAGCTTTTAACATTCCATAAGTTATACGACCAATATCAGCACAACAGAAATACAGGAGATTAGGAAGCCAGTATTACAAGTTGACTTGGATTGTACTGTTCATTGTCAGAACATATATGACCAGAAATAAGGCAGAGTTCAAGACTAAGGCACATTTGCTTCTTTCTAACTCACTCATTTATTAAAATAGCTCTTAAATATTTTTCCCTCAACATGACGAGGCAACAACCTCTTATTAAGACAGGCTGCTATTCTGGAGGCTGTTCATAAAAAAGAAATGTGCAGCACTCATTGCTTCTCGCACACAATTGTTAAGATGCATTTTAATAATTGAGCAATAAATCAAGTGAGCAGAAAGACTAAACCTTCCCTCTGGCTCCCTAAACCAACTGCAGATGCCTTAAGCTTCATGGCTAATAGTGCTTAACCTTCATCTGAATGCCATGAAAGATGATCTACTGATAGAATGAAAGGATTCTTCAAGACTCACCTAGGCACTGTACAATGACCCCAAGTTGCATACAATGGGGAAAAAAATCCATTTGCTTTTCTTTGCCAACTGAATAATTTATTATCTGAAAGAAATCCAGACTATAGGATTATTGTACAGTACCTTAAACACATATATAGAACTTGCAAAAACCATCTACTTCTAACAGCAAAAACAAGAAAGAGATAAATCAATACAATCACTTTACTGTTCAGATTTTGTGGTTCAGTTTCTAGACTAAGCACCTACAAAATACCCACAAGAAAATCTTTGTTTACTTTGAATATTTTCTGTTGCCTGTTTTTGGGAGGCTATATTTCTTACCCTCTCCTCAACACCTCTGTAATTCCATTGTGCAGGAGGTAGCAGCTGCTGAACTCATCCAGCTTAAGCCTCTTTTTCAGAATTTGGAGGATAAACAAACTCAGATGTGTTCGCAAGGCTGTTAATGTTTTCTCACGACTGCTTTACTGAGACCTCAAACTGAGTGTAGGCTGTTGATACAGAGCAAATTTCAAACTGAGGACCTTTGACTGTACTCCACAATGGAGTGGCATTAAGGTGCAGAACCAGTTCTATCAGCACGTAGCGAGACAGATGGATTCTGCTCTGGCACCAGTATAATACAATGTGCCACTTTTATCCAGCACCTTTCTGTAAAACTGGTCTGAGCCAACGCACAAAACAAGGTTTTCCAAGATAAAATGAGTCATTCTTATTAAAACTACAATCAACACTTCATTTTGGGGAAAAGAAGACCAGAACCTCCTTCTCTGTCAGCAAAATTGTATTAAGGGGGAAGGATGAAGAAAAAACTGGTATCTGGTACACAGTCCATTTCCTGTACCTTCACAATCCTGATGCAGAGGCTCAGGAATTTATGAGTAATATGTCTAAGATTAGATAGTGGATCATAGGTTTCTGCTTCCTTTAGGACTCTCTCACTCAAACACTTTGTCTGCTGAGAAAAAAAAAAAGAAGCTAACTATAAAATATAGCAAAAGCACAAAGGGAAAATAACTGGTTACTTTTAACAGTCCATCTGAGATTTCCAGTCTATACACATCTACATACACACAGTGCTTAAACCACTCACTGCTCTATCTTGCACCTGCAAAAAATGGTTCTCAAGGAGTGACACGGGAATCCATGCTAGGGTGCATATTGCTCTTGCTCAGTCCTACCCACTTTAACATAACCCCTTCCCAGTGGAGGTCTAGGGACATTACTGGTGAATTGGTAAATTAGATGTGTGCTTAAGAACTGGTTTGTGTTTAAATGAAGCAGCGAGTCACTTGGTTAGCTGTTTCACATTTATGGGTTTTTGTTTAAACAAAGGGTGAAGATTAATAATTTTAAGTGAAAGAGGATAGGTAATCTTCTTTCGGGGAGGGAGGATTTAGCCAAGCCATCAGGAACGTCCTAGACTGTGTTGGATGTAACTTGAGAAGCAGCTACTTCTAGGGCCTTTCGTGACTATGATGCTCACACCTGTTAAATTGGGCAGTTTCAAACCCTCTGTTTACATTTTGCTAACTTTTAATTTTAAATACAGGTACATAATCATATGCACCTATGGCTTGCCTGTCAGTATGTGTGTACCTAGACTCACACAGCTGAAAGGGACCTCATGAGTCATCTACTGTAAACCCAGTACAAATGCAGTATGTGCTATTCCTAAGCCATACAAGGCAGATGTCTATCCAGTTTCTTCTTGGAAATCTCGACAACTTCTCTAGGCAGCTTGTTCCACTGTCCTATTGTTCTGACAGAACAGGGTTTTTTTTCTTTAATCTAAACTTGCCTGTTGGCAGTTTAAACCTATTGCTTTGTGTCCTGCCCCCTGGCAAGCAGAATAAGGGTCTATGTCTATGGCAGCCTTTCAGATATTTGAAAAGTGGTCTCATGTCTCCTCTCATCATCCTTTTTTCCCCACCCAAAATAAGCATATTTAGTTCTCTCAACCTTGCTTTGTACAATTTCCATTCCAACCCCTCCATCATTTTTGCTGCTCACCTTTTGAGCCTCCACAGTTTCTCTACATACTACTTGAACTGCAGTAGCCAAAACAATATGGCAGCTGAGGTCTCACCAGTACCAAGTAGACTGGTACTATTACTCCCATGTCTTGCATATTAGGCTTCTGTTAATGCAGCTCAAAACTGTATTTGCTTTTTTTTACAGCATCTCACTGTGGATTTGTTCTGCATTTGTGACCTACCAAACCCCCAGATCCTTCCCAACAGTGCTACAACATTGAAGGGTTTTCTTTCCTGTGTGGAACCTTACATTTGTCTTTATTAAATTTAATTTTGTAGCCCATTTCTTCAATTTATGAAGAACTCCCATTGAAGTTGACAGGAACTGCTCTGCTGCTGATCCAGCTCTGGTTCATTCCTTTTATATCATAACCTCTTCCATAAAATACCTGTGGACAGCTTTCTTTCCTCATATGCTTCTTTGACATGCAGCTAAATCCAGGTAGCCAGATTAGTTCTGGAGACTTAGAATCCTTGCAAGGGTTTCTCTCCCAAATGAAAACATTTTCTGAACTGTGAAAAGAACCTCTGTCTTATTTGGGCAACAATTCAGAACCCTTCAGGCACCTGAAGCACGTCAGATTTTTCTTGATTTATACATAGACAGAAAATGAGAGAGGAACAGCTCTGATTAAAATGCAAAGTAGGAGACATTACTCTGGGATCATTCTGAATACCACCCATCTCACCCTAGGGAAACTAAGCAGAGTAGTTGACAGGTTGGTATGGCTGTTCTCTATAGTTGTCAAACTTAGACTGTAGCAACTAAAGCACCTGTCTCACCATGCGGCTTTGACTGTTAGCAACCATCACACATAGTCAGTAGGTGACTTCAGGTTACTCATCTAGAGACATTTGACAAACTTCCCCAAGGACTAGAAACAAAAATCCTCTCTTCCCCTGCCGTCTCAAGCATTTTCTTGTCTTCTTTGTTTTAAAGGAAAAAATGTAATTTTTGTTCTATCACTTCAGTATACTTGCTCACCAGTTACTTGCTCTTTCTTTCATGGGATAAGGGAGGGGCAGCATGGAAGAGCTAAGGGAAAGAAATTCACATGCTTAGCGTCATTTAGTACAAAACAAAATACTAGGGTCTACTCATCAAAAGCTGAATACAAGTCATTTTACTGCAATCACTGGTTTTACTTAGCACTGTGTGCTGCCTAAGTGGGGTTCCACTTATTGCCAGTGTTAGGGTATCCATCAATTAACACATAAAATCATTTTCATAAACTATCTAAAGATGGGGGGTGTAGGCAGCCTGCATTAGGAATGAAATCTGTCTCCACTAGAGAGTCTCTCCCCAAGTTTTAAGTGAATAAATGTTACCAAGAGTTTCAAATGAACCAAGATAAAAGCTTAAGTTTAGTCCATAACTTGAGTCTTCTAGCAGGTAGATGTGAAACACTCCTTTCTTAGAGGCTTGTCTCCCCTCCTTCTCACTGCCCAATTTGATTACTCCATTCTATGCACCCAGAAAGTACACCTGTGTGAAGCAGCAAGTATTCACTTTGGATTCGGCTGATTCGGAGGGACAGTGATTCGCTTTGGTGACTTGAATCACTGTCCCGATTCAATTTGGCCAATTCAGATTTGGAGATTCGGCCTAGACTATAATGGGGAATCACTAAAATACCTATAACTTTGTCATTCTTTTTGCAACTTCGGATGAGAACAGCAAGGATGGTAGCCCTTTTGCGGCCATGAAGCCACAGTTTCAAGAAGATAGGTGTAAGGGTTTCTGGGAAACTGCACCTCAGATACAGCTTTATATGTTGTTTCTATGTCCCTCCCCCAGAACCCTGTGATTGGAAGGGAAGTCACAGAAAGATCACAGTCACTGGCCTGCTACAGATGTCAATATCAGAGTAGTCTCTTCCCCCCTTCCCCCCAGGCTTTTCCATATACAGAAGATCACCACATCCCATCCCTCTTCTCAGTTAGTTTGCTGCAAGCCTTCTGAATCTCCAAATCATTTCCAAAACAATTCAGAGGCTTCTGATTCAATTTGGACCTTTTAATGGGTCTCCTGATTCATTTCAGATTTGGAGATTCAGCCACCCAATCAGGCTGAATCTCCTCCGAATCAAATCAGCTACCAAAGCTTCACACAGCCCTACTAGAAAGTAACTCCCTCCTTCCTTAGCATTCAAAGCAAGAGATTCCAGCTGTCATTTGTGTAGGTCTTTTAGTGACCTAGATAACTGTCTCTCATGGAAGAATTATTTTTGGATCAAAGGCCACACCAGGGGGTGGGGCAGTCTTCCTTACAGTAATGTAGAAAATGAGGGAGCTCTCATAATCAAGGTCTCTGCCAAATAATCCTGCCCCTTCCCCCGCCCCCAACACTTCATAGAGTGTACATATAGAGACAAGGTGCAGCTATGTCAGAAGAGCCCTAATGAAATTGCTCTCTTCACAGAAGCATTCTTTGTATTCAAGCACTCAGCACAAATTATTTCAAAACCACATGAACTGGCAGTTATTTTAGAAGAAAACAAAAGGGAACAACCCGTAAAAGTCAGTAAAATCTAGGAACTTGTTCACAGGCAGTTATGTACCATTTTCTTCAAAATTGGCTGAGCTCTGATTGTCTTTGTATGAAGACAGCAGACCTGTCTGTTACAAGCAGTGTCTGTACAATAATAACTCAAACACTGTGCAACAAAATTCTAGACCCAGCTTGTAATAAGAAGTTGAACTGAATTTTAAACTCTACAGATTTTGAGTTAATGTCCAATGCTGAAGGCCTGAATGCTTTTCGTTACCAGAAAAAAAACTTCCCAATCGACACAGAAAAGAGCTCTCACTAGTTTATTTAGGAGACTACTAGCGTGATCTCTAAGGTATAGGTCTTAGAAATTTTAAACCAGAGATTTCTGCTACAAGCTTGGTATCAACCAGGACACGGCCGTGGGTGGGTCACAACCCATCCAATTAGCAAAGTAAATTTATTATCAAGCTTTAATCACTTTTTGTCTACTGTAAGTTGGGTCCCACCCACACGTCCATTCCTAACCACACTACTGGTTCAGAAAGCCAAAATTTTTCTTGCAGAAACAAATACCATATTTATTCGCATATCACCTGCATCCTTTTCCCCCAAATCAGTCTTCCAAAATTGGGGTGCATGTCTTAACCAGGGGAGCTGATTTTCTACCTGGAATATAAGCGCACTGCTTTGATTCCTGCTCCACAGGCAGCAGCAGTGGTATTACCATCCCTGTGGTAGAGACAATTGACATAATGATAGAGATAATTGACATAATGGCCCATTTTTCCTCACTCCACAGGTGTTAATGATAGTCTCTCCTTTTCAATGGGTTCGCTGTTCCACTAATTAAGATAACCTTCCTTGAGGAAATGTTGCTGTCTGCTAGCTGCCCCTGGTCTTTCTCCTCCTATCTTACAGCCCTACAGACTCTTTAGCTCTTTTCAGAATCACAGACTCACCCATAGAGATCAGTCTTCAAGCAGCATCTAGGGTTTCAGTTTTCAGTTTACCAGGAAAGGGAGGGTGGAACCAGCTGAAAATTAGGCTGTCCATGTTTTGTGTAGCTATAATTCTGGGGAAAAAGTTTTCTTTTTCATTCTGCCTTCCCCCAAAAAAGGTGTGTCTTCTTTGGGAATGCACTGAATGCAAGAAAATAGAGCATTTATTTCAACCTAGATGATGTACTCCTACTCCGTAATATATACCGTGCTCAACAATTTTCAGTCACCCTCCTCAAAAGCCTGTGGAGAACATGCAGTCCTTGCAGCACACTCCATGGCCGGGACTG
>NW_017728886.1:195906656-195922126 GCF_001723895.1 Crocodylus porosus | reverse complement strand
GAGGCAGCAGGTAGGGGGGAATTGGCAGCTAGCAGGCAGGCTGAATTGTGGGGTCCACGCTGGTTCCAAGATGGCAAGCAGGGGGTGGGGCACCTGTCAACGGGCATGGCTACCTTTGCAGCCCTCAGCAGCTTCCCAAAACTTGTTAAACAGCCCTCCAGCAGAAATAATTGCCCACCCCTGGACTAAGTCATTGCAAGGCGGTTTGAGGCGAGAAATATGTTCCATGGTCATATCGCTACTGTTAGCCTCTCCTGCTAAGCTTCAGAATTGCAGCTGAGCTCAGTGGCTACAATATCACTTTGGAGAAAGTGGCAGTGCCTGAAGCTGGCAAGATCTAAACCACTCAAGGCTTTATAGATCAAAACCAAGACAAAAAAGGGCAAAAAGAAAACCTGGAAACCAACAAAAAACACATAGCAAGTAGAATGTGTTTTCCTTAGAATCACCTCTCCAAGCACCAGCTTAATGATGCTAGGTTTTGTATAAGATGGGATTTAAAGGCAGAATATACTTTGACATGTGCTCACATGGGTTAGTTTAAGCCTAGGTTGTTTCCACAGGCTTAACTGGTTAACCCAGCCAGTTTAGCTTGGGATAAAGGCAATGTGCTTTGTCAACATTTGACTTCTCAAATATAACAGTGATATCATGTGCTAACAATGTACCTTCTATCCTAGCCCAGGCAAAGCCCCAAACAACCTTCACTTTAAAAAATGAAAAAGGGAGTGGAGCTTCAAATTTATAAAACATCTATTCACCAGTGGCTGATATACAATGGTTCATTAAGCTGTAGGATTCAGAGGAAACACTTTGGTAGAAATCTCAGAACTCTCCCTTTTCCTAGCAGCTAGGATTGGTTCTAGTAGCATTTATGGTGATAAGAACCAAGGTCACACTTGTGTGCTTGCCCCTGGGCTTTGCTAGTTGACCTTCCCATTCATGTTTTTCATATTTACCACTGTCTAATAAATTTAATCTGTCTACTGGGTCTTATTTTCATTATATAATGGATAAACAAATTACAACTGTTACTTAGCTGTGTGTCCTACCTGTGCACTGCACACACAATTTTCAAGCCAAGCATACCACATATGTAGTGTATGATCTAACAAAAGTAGTATCTAAAAGATACCGCTTAGGAAAATAGCCTCTATTACAGTCATTTATACTGGTAAGGACAAAGCAAAAAAGATCTGCCTGATGAGCTTTCACTTTAACTACCACAGTCCAGTATGGTTAGGTTAGTGCTGCATAACAGGGAAAAGCAAAGCTGAAAACTATTCGCAATCTCTTTGTCCAAGGAAGATTGAAAATAATTGGTACATATTTTTGTATAAAAGTACAAACACACAAACTAAACTTGCAAACCTACTACATGATTAGTTTGGAATCACTATTATGGAAGCATGATTCTCCTCATCAGAACTTTTGAAATGGGACAGACAGATGACTGGGAGCCATTTCAGTTGATTAGACATCACATCAACTACTCAGATGGCACAAAGGAAGTGGAGATCCCCTGTCTAGGATTGTCCCAGTATGGGGTAGTCTCTAGCTGGCATATAGCCAGTACAGCCAATGCCAGCTCTGCTCTCCCAGTAGTTCATGGCCCAGAGAACACGTTACAGGCACAGAAGGACATGCCAGGACTGAAGGATGATGGGATGATGGACAGTTGGTTTGGTTGGAATACAAGGTGCTTCAGCAATCCCCCATGGTTGTGAAGTGCCTTAAAGATCATTGTCAGCTGACACAACCTAGAACAACCTGTGCCCCGCGCCAAGAAAAGGATGGTAGACCTACTAGCCCTGACAGTCTTTGCTGAGCCCTGAGACTCTGAGTCTCAATGATTTCTCCAGAATAAATCCTCAAGATTGAAAACAAAAACGGGTATTTAAGTCTTTCTTTTTTCTATTTGTCTATGTAAAGAGAGACAGCAGTGTCTTGTTTCTGCAAACGTTAAATCAAGACATATTCTTGCTCCTGGGCATTGACTGCTTTTTGCATTGTTTATATAGCTGCATCCACTTCCCCTACTTATACATGACCTTTTATCTATAATATTGTGGATCTTAACGAATTTAACAGTGCTGTGTGATAATGTCATTGTCTTACCAGTAATTTCTGATCTCATGAAGGTTTTATTTGATCCCTATTGTTCCTGTAATCACAGACCCTCTCTCATTTCCTGAAGAACTGCATCCTCTGTGTGAATCCCTCTAGTTTGCCCTTTCGCAGACATGACACCCTAAAATAATCTGACAGACTGAAACACAATTGCTTTTACAAGCACAATACTTCATTATATATTTGTTTTGAAAACAGCTTCCAGAGCCTAGAGTATGTCAGCAAAAGCCAAAGAAAGAAGGTGGATGTTGTTACAAGGTCAGCTTTTCAGACACTGTCGGCAGTGTTCACTGGCATGCTGTCAAATAATCACCATGGCAAACATGGCAGCTCACGGGCAGTGATTCCAGTGCTCTGACAACACCAAGGCTTCAGCTAAATCTGAAGATAAGTCACTAGCACTTCCTCATCTACACACGCAACTTTGTGGGTTTCTTTTTTTCTTTACTAAATTATACCATTTGAAAAGAACCACAGGCAGGATATTTAAGGCTGGCCCAAACAAGAGCCCCTGCTTCCCCATGTATATTTTATATGTACACCATGTATTCACAGTTTGTTACCAAAAACTTAGCAGGCCAGAGCTGTAGTGGGTCTTCAAAAATGGGAAGCCTACTATGCTATGGTTATACACATAAGTAAGCAAAGACATTTTGCAAATGCTGCCATCTTTTATAAGGACCCCATCCTGGAGTGTTCTACAAAGGAGGTTCTGTTTATATTTCAGATACAGCTATCTAAAGAATGGAAGAGGCAGGGAAGCAGAGATGTGAGACCCTGCTGACATATACATGCTGCTTGCATCTGCAATGACAGTAATTCAGTTTAGTGCATCTTTATGGGGCAGACTGGGGGTGGGGAGTAGCGTTGGTTCAGTTGTATCCCCTCCGATTCCTCCTCCATTTCTGCCACCTGTGGGAACAGAGGGCCCAATTCTGCCATGCCCTGGGATGGGGGCATATTTCTGCCGAATCAGCACTCCTCAGTCCCTCTTCCCAACCTGGAGGGGGCAGCTAGTGGTGCCTGCCAAATCTTGCCAGCCCCAGAAGACAAGGACCTGATCCAGACCACACCCACCCACTGAAAGTCCTAGATCGACTGTTGTACCTGTACTCCTGCAGGCTGAGGGTTGAGAATCCCTGGACTAATGTATCAATGTGCCAGTTCAGTTTACTGGACCCTCGAAGCAAACAATGGCTTGATGTCTGACACCCCTAGGCTAGGGACAGGCATTCAAAAAGCCTGAGCCTAAAATGATTCAATCTTTGCAGGTTAGTCTAACCTGGCTAGGCTGAACCAGTTTGTAACTGCACAAACTGCACAGACATCCCCTCTGGACTGAGGAAATACCAGCACATGCCTGCAGTGGCTCAGGCTAGAAACTCGGGGGGGAGGGGTGCACTAGAACAGCCCTCTCTTCCTTTCTATAGTGCTGAGTTGAGGGAGACGTGGCCAGGCCCTGGCAGGAAGCTCTGATTAGGGAAGGGTTACCTCCCACACCTTGTCAATAACAGAGCATTGAGTTTCTCTGTAACTCCCTGCAGTATGAGTTGTTAGCATTTATCAGCCCATCAGCAAAACAAAGCCTCTCTCATTAGTTCAAGCTCTTCTTAAACAACTTTTTCCAAGGAAGGAATGGACTGACATTACCAACAACCTGTTGATTAGCTCCAAAAAGCCCTAAGCCGACACTATCCTGTCTGCCTTTGTCCTGTCTCCCACAGCATGGACCATAGCCAGAATGTGGTATTCTAGCTAGCTAATGCTGAAAGACATCTGTGTAGGAGGGGGAATCCCTGCTTGAGGGGGATGGAGGGGAGTGGAGAGCAGGAGGAAGCCAGGCAGATGCCGCTGTACCTGTAGCCTCTGCCGGAGCTCATTCCAGGGAGCAGAGGGGAGGGGCCTGCCCTACTGGGCTGGAGCAGAGCCTCACCCATAGTTGCAAAGCATCTGGGATGCTGGAGGGCTCAGATTTAACTTAAAACAGGATGGGGTCTGGGACAGACATTGCATAACTGATTTGATAACTACATTCAACCAAGTTTAACTCAAACTGGTTTCAGCCATTTTCAAACTGATTTATGTGCACTGAACATCTGTTCTGTTACAGGTTTAAATCAATTTCTGATCAGTTAAACTGGTTCATGTGTAATGTCTGTCCCTAGTCCTACTAAACTTTAGGTGTTGTTAAGAGACATACCAAAGTGATTAACTGGAGATTCCTACCTCCAGCCAAGCTATAAAGCTTCTTACGTCATACAGACCCAAGGCTGGTAACTAGAACTTTGAAAGGATAATTGGCTGGATAAAAGAAGTTCTAGCACTCTTTCAAGAAATAACTGCTCAGGTTGATACCAAAACCCCAATGGGGTGTCTGAAGAAGGAAGGCCTGTCTAAGTTTCCATTAGGCTGTGGTAAGCACACTGAGTGACAGACATGCATATACAGTATTTGTTGTCTTAAAATCCTTTTTCCTATTATGCCCTATTCTAATTGCTGAGATCTACAAATTAGTTTGGCTTAAGAAGACTGTCTAGTTGCCTAAATCCACCACTAGTTATAGGCTCCTGATATATATTCACCACTGATTAAACAACCCTGCGGGTCCCAGAACTCCTGTCCCAGGGTCCCAGATCCCATTCTAGGAGTGGCCAAGATGTGGTGCCTGATATCTGAGGAAATACACGCAGGTACCAGAAAGATATGCAATTAGTATCAAGACAGGTCCTAATCAGCTAGGCACGTACACAGGTGGGCACCAAAGGGAATGCTGTCTTTGTACAGCAGTTATACAGATGTAAGAATTGCAGTCTTTAAAGTAGATTCCTTTTCTCAGCTTCCCCTGAGACAGGGCAGCTCCACAATGCTCAGTGCCACTTCTTGGCACTTAGCCTATAAACTCATTATGGACTGTAAGACAAAAGGATGAAGATGACCTGACTGCTGGAAAAACAGTAGCATTAAAAGGCACCTTCCAAGAATCACTATAAATGGGCAGTCCAGGAAGTCTCCCAGTTTCACAGAAAGAACTATTAAAATGCAATTCTTCAGAAAGTAAATGTTTCCTAAAAGTGCTGGAAAAGCCTGAGGCTCTAAATACTTTCGGGTTACAGGTGACTGGAACAAATGAATGTCTACTGATGCCAAAAACCCATGCCTGGTCACTGAGCTGGGAAAGCTGAAAACTGGCACAAAGCTTCTCAAAGTCAGCTGTTTCATTTAGATCACTGGAAACCTCCCTCTGCTGCAAGCAGAGGTCATTCAGCTATGCCCTTGCCTTTTTTACTTATTATCTTTGAGTGATTTTGGTGCTTGTGAATAGAACTAGCTTGTTACAGGCATAGTGCAGCCAGGCACTGGGCCAGCTTTCCCATCTTTTTCTGCCAAGCATTTTTATGTCTGCTTGACACACCTCAACTCTGCCAGGCTAAGGTCTCTTGTGATCAAGGAATGCCAGTTCTTGAATATTGGAAAAAATCATTAAGGATCACATTTTTGGGAGCCCAGGAGGGGAAATAATGCTGAAAGGAAATCAGCATGGATTCACTGCAGGTAGATCCTGCCTGAATAACCTTGTTTCTTTTTATGACCAGGTCACAAAATGCTTAGATGCAGGATCGCATTCTGTTCTTGGAAATAAATTGACAGGCTGTGATATAGATAATTACAGGGTCAGGTGGGTGGCAAATTGGCTTAGGGTTCACATCCAGAGAGTGGTGGTAGATGGGTCAATATCGAGCTGGAAAGATGTGGGCAGTGGAGTCCTGCAAGGCTCGGTCCTTGGACTGGTGCTATTCAACGTCTTCATCAGTGACTTGGACGAGGGTGTGAAGAGCACCCTGTCCAAGTTCGCAGATGATACCAAATTATGGGGCAAAGTTAACACACCAGAGGGTAAGGAATGGATCCAGGTGGATCTGGACAGGTTGCAAAAATGGGCAGAATGAAATAGGATACCATTCAACAAAGACAAGTGCAAAGTGCTGTACCTGGGGAAAAAGAACCACCAACACACTTACAGGCTGGGGGATGATCTTCTCAGCAGCACAGCAGTGTAAAGGGAACTTGGAGTCATAGTTGACTCCAAATGAACATGAGTTGTCAATGTGACAAAGTGATTAACAAGGTTAACCACACTTTATCATGCATTAGCAGATGCATGATGATTAGGTCCAGAGAGGTGATGCTTCCCCTCTAGGCGGTACTGGTCAGGCCGCAGTTGGAGTATTGCATCCGGTTTTGGGTGCCACACTTCAAGAGAGATGCAGAGAATCTTGAGAGGGCTCAGAGAATGGCCCCTCGTATGGTCAGAGGCCTGCAGGTAAGGCCCTACAAGGAAAGACTGAGGGACCTAGATCTCTTCAGCCTTCGCAAGAGAAAGATCAGAGGTGATCTTGTGGCTGCCTATAATTTCATCAGGGGAGGGCAACAGGAGATGCTCTATTTACTATGGCACCCCCTGGAGTAACTAGGAACAATGGCCAAAAATTGACAGAGAGCAGAGTTAGGTTGGACATTAGAAAGTACTGCTTCACAGTAAGGGTTGCCAAAATCTGGAATGGGCTTCCAAGGGAGGTAGTGCTCTCCTCTACCCTGGCAGTCTTCAAAAGGAGCCAGGACAAGCACCTAGCTTGGGACATCTGACCCCAGTGCTCTTTTCTGCCTGGTGCAGGGGTCAGACTTGATGATCTACCGAGGTCCCTTCCAACTCCAACATCTATGAATATATGAATATGGAGGAGTAGCAAGTCAAATTCACTTCCAGTTCCGAACTAACATCTTTCTAAAGGAGATTTTTTTCCTTCTCATCAAAAGGATATCTGTCAAAGGAAACATTTTTAAAACCCCAAAACATAATTCCCACTACTACTCACATTATAAGGCATAACAATGGAGGGAACTTTGAAAAGTCCAACTTGCTTTCTCCATGTATAAGGGTCACTGCCACTGCAAAGGAAAAGAGACATCCCTCTCCCACTACAGGACTGCATACGAAATAAAGCCAAAACTTTCAAATTTGTCACTCTAACTATGGATGTTAGAACCTAATTTTAGGCATCCAAGTTTGAAATGTCTGGCCCTACTCCCATTCTCTTCAAATGGCACAGGGAACAGTTGTTTAGGATTCCCTTTGCTGGCAGGTGTGCAGGTAGTTCCCACTCCTCCTCAGCAGGATCCAAATAAACACTTTTCATTTCTTCCTGAGAGCACAGAGATAAACAAAGGGGAGGATTGCCATGTGGCACAACAGCTTTGCTTCACCATCTGGCAGTGAAAACTCCAACCATGGGTTTCCTTCACCTTTTGTGTGGATTCTCTTGCCATTTCCATCAAGCAGGGGGCTAGGCATGGGTAAAGCCTTGTATACATCATTCAGCAAAAGGATGTTAATAATCTGCTATACATAAGGACCACCAGCTAATTACTATTCCCCAGGCGTGAAAGAGGAACTCGAGAAAGCAAACTTACTTCCCTGTTCTGCTCACAGGTTAGCACATCTATGTGCTGTAAATGAACAAATTAACCTAATAAATTATTTTATCTCAGTCCTTTTTATCACTGAAAATTAACTCAGGGCTATTCAAAAATATTGGCAGGGACTTTGTTGTTATTAAATCAGATATTAAACCTTAAAATAAAATTAGTGCATACTATATCCAGGATTATGGATCCTACAAATAAATGCATAAAATATATTTTCTAGATGGTGATATGATACCAGATTCTAGTTCATTTGAGTTAGGAACCAGTTTTCAGACTGACAGTGTATTTTCTAACTCTATCTGAAGCAAAGATTTCTTAGGGTGATATCTTTTATTGGACCAACTATATAGTTGAGATAAAGTTAGACAAGCTTTCAACATCAACATTCTTCATCGGGCCTTTGATCACAGAAAGCCAAACACAGCAAAGTGAAAAACAGCAGAGGAGAGTGGGTGAGGAATTCTCAGAAGTAGCAGACATACAATTAGCAGAAAAAATATGGCCGATTATTGGGAGATCAAGGCCTACCAAAGGGGAGGAGGGTTACTTTCACCTTTCCTACATGAAAAGCATTCAGGAATTGGGTTAAACAATATGCCATAAACCCAATATCAGTGTTTAGTCCTTGTTTTTTAGTGTCCAGCCAGCTTATTAATTTTTGTCTCTAAATTCACCTTTTAAAAGTGTTAGGTAGATTTTCCTTGAGCATATGGATAGTAAGGTTAGAGAAGAAGTAGCTGTTCATATTCCCGGATGTATACAGGATATACTGGGCACATTTTCATAGTTGAATGCATTAGATTAGTGATGCTCAACCTCCAGCCTGAGCACAAAATGCGACCTGTGTGCCCCCTCTCCCCCTCCCCCCTAGCCTAAAAATTTGGCTTTGAAAGCCAATGCTACCTCCATTATCACTGCTCTACCAAGTTCCCAGACCTCTGGGGAGCCCTGCATGCCAGATTATGCCAGCCTGCAGAGTGGCTGCATCTGACAGATGGGGTCACACACCACTGTGTTAGACTGTGACCCAGGGAATGGCTGCACTACCTCAGGAATGACTTTGCCCCACTCTGTACAAAACCAGCTTCATTTCACTACTGGGATCTCATAGACTAACACAAAGCTATACTGAAAGCTGAAGCCCAACAGCTTTGTCCTAATCTAAAAAGTATACTTAGATTAGAAAACAAACTCACAAACTTAACTCTTTTCAATGACATTTATTTATCAATTCAACAAGTTCTCCCACAGCTAAACATTAAACTGAAGGATTCACAACAGTCTTTTACAGTAAATTAATAAAGGTTCAAGTTGACCAGCTATAAATTTAACAATGTTTGAAAATACTACAAATAGGAGATGCAAGAAATGTAAAAAAAAATAAATAAAAGTTAAAATGTTACAGAGATTATCAGAGAATGATATATGTTCTAACCACAATCCCTTAGCCCAGGGGTGCTCTACCTCCAACCCTTGGGCCAACTGTGGCCTGCAGATCCTTTTGCTTGAGGGGCTCCCCATGGGTGGAAAAATTTTGCAGCAGGAGAATAGTGCCACCCGTCCCTCCTGCCAGATCCCCAAGCCCTGTTCAGTAGAGCTGCATCCCCGCCACCCGCACAGCTGGACTGGGGCCAGGCCATGCACCCCTTCCTCTCCCTCCCCCCCAGTGCCTGGGGCCAAATTGGGGGGCTGGGTCACATTCCCTCCCCACAAAGGGCTGGATCAGGGCCAAGCCATGCCCCCCACCTCACCATGGGGCCAGGTTGGACCAGGCCTAGCCCCCTTCCACCGTGCAGCTGGATTGAAGCCAAGCCATGCCCCTTTCCCCAGCACAGCCGGATCAGAGCTTGGCCATACCCCTTTCCCCCACATGCCAAGATCAGGGCCAGGCCACACCCCCTGACAGTGCAGCAAGATCAGGACTGGGCCATGTTGCCTTCCCTCTGTGGGCCCAGGTTAGGGCTGGACCATGCCCCCTTCCATTACATGGCTGGATTGAGGCCCGGCTATCCCCTGCTCCTCTCTGCATGGCTGGATGGGGCCCCACCAAGGGCACTGCCCATCTGGCTTGCCAGGCAAAAAGGTTGGGCACCACTGCCTTAGTTCAAATATCTTTGGTGAAAGGTTGTATAGGAAGATGAAAAAAATGGATTTTTATTTTAAGTGAAAGGCACTCATGCACTTTTTACTATGCATAAGTCTTTGCTAGATCAGTGCTTAAAACATTAAAAGAAATAAAAATCTAACCTAAACGATGAGACTCCTTGTTTTATAAGAAATGAATAATGGTTAAGCAGCAGAAAAATAAAATTTAGTAGGGATTTCCATCATTCAGGGATTTATAAGACATATATACTGCATCTCCTTATTTACTATTTTAGAATACCCACAAGTGGGATAGGCCTTTCACAAAAAACATACAGAAGGCAGATCCCTGCCCCAAACACTCTATACTTTAGCACTTAAGCACACTAACCTATTAGCATCAGTATTTTCTGAATCAAACCCAATTTACTGGGTAACCAACAACTCAGGGTATAACATGCACTAAGAATGGGGTGGGTGGAGCAGAAGGGCATTGAAACCAGATAAACCTTCCCAGAAATGAAAAACACAACAATCCCCCCCATCCCTATGCCCATGAGAGATGATTTTTTCCAAAGTTATTTAACTCCTTTAAAAACAAGAAGCAGCTTAAAATAAATTGATTTCCAAGCCCCCCCTGCAAAACAATCAATACAATAATATAGGGCTGGGGTTGGTTAGCAACATTTTCAGGTGTGGGGGCTGTAATGACTCACCTCGTGTTTGAGCCAGGCAGTTGCTAGGACCTGCCCTCTGCCACTTCTCCCTGCTGCTGGAGCCCATGCCACCCAACTGCCGTCCAGCACAAGGAGAGCTCCTCCTCCACTGAAGTTTCAGACACCAGACTGTGGCACTGCCCCACACTGTCAAATGCTGATGAAGCCATACCCTCATGGACTATATAGGTTGCTGACCCTTGATGCATGGGATGATGAGATGTGTTGACTGGATACATCTAAGCATTTTCTTCTGGTTTGAGCTCTCATTCTTTTCTCATATGTTTGACCTAACAGCAATTTAAGTAATAATCTAATTTTTTGCAGCTGATGGAATGCTAAGTTGCCCAAAGAACATGGAGGGCAAGTAAGCCAAGTGATAGAACCTAAATGAAAAGTGAGCACTGCCATTAAATTAAACATTACTTAGGGCCAGTCTAAGATATCACCTTGCAGAGGATCACAGTTTCAACTCCTTATTGCTAAGGCTAGCAAAGACTGGGATCACTGAGAAAACCTTTCAATTAAGCCTTCAGAGAAGCAGCAGCTTTTATCATTCAGGACAAATTAAGCTGAATAACAGAGATGAGATTTGGAGAATATGCTGGCAACATTAAACTGCAGAAAATTAGGGCCTGTTAAAGAAGTCTGTTGATTAAAATGGGGGAAATATTGGGACTCTGTTTAAACATAAGGGGGTTAGAAATTACTTTGCAAAAGAGGATTTACAGGATCGTTACTGAATGATCCTGAAAAAAAAAATCTCTCCAATAATTTTTAACCACATATTTAACACAGGTGCTGACATGTTACTTGCATCATGGCCAAAAAAATCAGCAGAAATCTGTGAGGTGTGCTGCTGAAGGATGTTCTGAGCTCCCCCTGCCAACTCCTCTACAGTGGGAGTTCAAAACTAGAGACTTCAGCATTACAGAGCAGGATCAAATCTCATCTACATTCTAAATGCAAGTTCCTCCACCAAAGATGCTGTTAATAATGTCCTCAGCAGTTGTAAAGATATCAATAGTCTGGTGCACTTTTCCACAAGAAATTATAACACTTTGAGGGAAACATTAATAAAACTGCATTTGCAGTATGCTCTACTAATTCAGTATTCTAACACAGGAGTTAGTAACTGGTTTAAAAACACCATTTTCATTATTATGCAGGGAACAGCGAGTAGGGCTGTAAATGCTAAGAACTGAAATTCAGTGATAAGGGGTGAAGTAGATTTCAGTGGGACCAGGATCTCACCTAAGGAATCATGTCCTACAAAAATGCTATTAACTAAAAACAGCTACTTCGCAATACTTAGATTTGTCATAACCATGCAAACAGCAACACTAAACAGCCGAAAAATGAATTCCTAATTTAAAAAAAAAGTCACGTAGTCAGCTAAAAAAAAAAGAAAAGAAAGAAAAAAAGACATTGGATCCCACAGAACACAGAGAACTAGACAGTGTATTAAGGGCGTTGTACACTCTTGTGTTTACTGCTTAGAATGAATTCATCATGTGAACGATCCAAACTGGAACTGGCAGGCTATTACTGTAAAATACTGAAGGCAGATACATTTTATACCCATATTAGGCTGCGGCACAAGTTCTGAGCTGAACACTGTTTGTAACTTTAGAAAAGCTAGTGATGGTATTTTACATTCAGAATACGCAACCACAGTTAAAACTTCTAAGCTGAGTTTTAATCACACTTCCTGTGTTAGCTATACCCACATAAAACATCAGGCATTAAACTAGAACGTACAACTAGTGTTTCACAATGCTAAAACAGAATACAAGTCTGTATAGAGGATAAAGATATCTACAACCTAAATAAGAGGCTTTCACTGACAGTAAAAATACTGTATATATAAAATAAAATACAGGATTTACACTAAAGCAATGTAAAGAACTGTCCTGCTTATTCATTTTGAGTTGAAGTTCTAAAAAGACCTAAATCCATCTTCATAAAAAATTCACCATGCATGCTGTTATTATTATACTTCTAAGTATTCATCAATATTAGCTGACAGGCCCTCAAGTGCTTTCTTTATGGCCCTGATAGATGCAGCATGTACATCTTAGTGAATCCAGCAGAATTAGAAATTGAGTATTCTGTCTTATTCTAGTCTATTCTATTCAAACTTTCTATACCATACACATCCTACAGTATTCCAATGCATTGGAATGGCTTGACTATACACAAACTGAACCATCTAATAACCAGATCAACAAGCAAATTCAGATTTTAATGTAATGCATAGAAATGGCTTAATAAATTAAAAGCTGATTCAGGAAATCATTAACATGTGCTTAATGCTAAGCATGTGATCCATGTGGAGTTATTTCAACTTAAAAACACATAAGTACTTTTCTGAATGCTTGAGGAAGAAATGGAACTGTGACAAATATTGCCCATTTTTTACATTTCCTCCTGGCTGCAATTCTTATGATCTGTTCATATCAGCAGCTCCAGGCAGTTTGACCTATCATCTGTGGTGTATAATCCCTGGAAGCCAAATCTAATTCTAAAAGCTTGTTTTCCTCTCAAAATTATTTATTGGCATATATCTACCAATTACAACTTACATCTTAAGGTTAGCAATACTGTTTGTAGCCATTTAAAGTACATCAACATGTCGTGTGCACTAAAGACACAAGTACAAATAATTATTCAAGAACTGAAGAAACTAAGACTGACGATAAACAAGAATTAACTCCAGAAGTCAGTGCATGCTTTACTCCTCCAATAAAATAGGAGTATAAAAGAGACTTTCTGGAGTAATTTAGACTGAAAAACTAAATGCACTTTTAAGAGGTTTTCAGAGCGTTCAACACAAGCAGAAGCAGCATACATTTCTCGCAGGGAAATAACATGATGAGTAGAGAAAATATATGATCCTCTGAAAATATACACATAAAACTAAAACCAATTAAGCTTCAGTCATTAATGGAAGCATACAAAAAAAATATTCCCAGGCCCAAGAGACAAACTCTCTCTGTGTTTCGGTGACAAGATTTCCCAGTGAATGTCTGGGGGATTTTGAAAGTAAATCTATAATGCATTGTGAAAAATCCTGTTGATAGCAAAGATTTTCCCCAACAAAAGACTAGCTGAGCTTTGGCATTAATTACTGAAGATTTGTTCCAGGTTAACTCTGGGAAACTGCCATGTGAAGCAATTTGCCCAGAATTACAGGATAATCTATTACAACCTGCAGCAAAATTTGAACCTAGCATCTTGAAATGCACAAGAGATTGGCTAGAACCACTTTGTTGGTTTTATCATCATTACCTGTTATTCCATATCTCTGAGTGAGGGCCCTGATGAGTGGGGGTTTTTGCTATGCTAACATCTCTTTCTCTTGCACCAGACATTCCTTCTTGTCCAGCAAATGCTCTATCAAAATGGTATGTTCTTAAAGAAGTTTTGCTTTCAGTAATCAGCAATTTCTTGTGAAATAAATGTTCCTCTGAAAAACTCCAGCCCAGCTGTCCTTGTAATGTTAATAGCCCGCTCTTCACAAAGTTGGGAATGATACCATCACAGGCTTCTGTCAAAGACTCATTTGGTCTGGGAGCATTCCTGGAACTGATGAAGTTACTTGATTTTTTACAGAGTTGTGCTTCACTGCCTTAGGAATTTTAGCATCAGAAAACCAGAATTCAGTGGAGAATCCTATGAATAATTTTTGAATATATAAGAAGTTTCGTTTAAAAGAAAAGCCTTTTTCTATAATTTCAGTAGAGCGCAGAGCTGCTCACAAAAATGGTCATGCTGTTGTCTAACGAGATTACAAATAGGCAACTCCAAAATCCACAGCCCACCAAGAAAAGTCCTCAGGACAATGACACATCTAAAGAGTCACCACCTTGCATAGGTTGTTGAAAGAACTCCTTCCACAATTAATTTCCTAAAATATTTCCATTGCAATAATCTGTGAGACTTCTTAAACATGTTGCTTAAGAGCTAGGAATTATTTTCTGGGGCAGCTCCAGAGATATACATTGGTGCAGCTTCCCTTCCCTCCCCCCCTTTGATTCCTGGTCCACCCAAATTTTAAAACAAACTGCTTGGCAATGACAGTAATATTTCTAGTGAGGCACTTGAACTCACGGTACATGAGCTCATGGCACTTGAATTCATGGTACATGGTACTATTATGTACCAGACTGCTTCTACACTATTCATTCAACAGGTGGTAATGACTATCTTTCCTTTCTTACTAGTCTTAATGTTCCACTAAGCAAGCTATTCTTTCTATTGAAATCCTGCAGTCTGTTAGCTGCTCCTGGTAATGAAGATCCTTCTTCACAGTCCTACAGGCTACTGTTAATGCTAGCTAAAAACATTAACTCCGCCTAGTTTGTAGTAGTTTTGGAACACAATATATTATATAGCAAGCTAATACACTTTCCAATTAAGTTATATTTGTTTTTGCTTCAAGCTTAAGATGAATAATATAGCCTAGGCCCCTAGTATATTAGTAAAGCTGGTAGTTTCATTTTTACCTGGAGAAAAAGATGTTATGCTATATGCAGGGATCCGGGTTTTCCGTTCACCACAGAAAAACATGGTAAAACCCAGATTTTCTCATTTCAAGGAAGAACTCAAATTTTCTCATTTTAAAGAGAAAAACCTGGATTTTTTTTCCTTTAAAGGAGAAAAATGCAGAAAACGGTAGGTTTCCCTTTGCAGGCTGGCAGAGTTTCAGCCTGCAATGGGCTGGGGGAAGTGATAAGAGGGCGGCCAGGCACGGGGCACCATGCGCATGTACACATGTACATGCCTGCCAGGCAGGCTGAAGAGCAGCTCTGGCAAGTAAGTCGGGGTGGGGAGAGAACTGAGGCCCCCATAGTGAGGGAGGGAGTTGGGCAAAGCTGGGGCTGCGGCCCAGCCAGAGCACTGCATGGGTTTGGGGCCCAGGGCCATGTGTAACCACAGGGCCTGGGCACAGAGTAGGACAGGGCTGCAGGTGGCTCATTCGGGGAGCAGGGGAGGCCCTGGTTCTCCACTGCTGCACACACTCCCAAGAATTATCAGAGAATGTGTGATTGG
>NW_017728886.1:195898317-195906546 GCF_001723895.1 Crocodylus porosus | reverse complement strand
AGAATTCCATCCAGATACAATAATTCTGTTATATATGTCTTCTGTTCTATATGCTTAAAAATAAACATGTTTATGTTTATACATAATTCTGTTATATATGACAGTCTGGTAGGACCTGAACAAGATACAAGGATAAAAGATAGTCCCTTCCCCCAGAAATGAAAAGATAGGAATAAAGAAGACACAGTGGGAAATCTAAAGGAATAAACAGCACTCATAAAAAGCTGACATGCCTCATAAAAGGTTCTTCAGCTTTAGTAGCTTCCATAAGAATCATTCAAGGAGCTTCAAATACCCTCACTGCTAACACAGCTGGTTAAATGAATACAGTTACTGAGGTAAGAAAAATCCCAGTAGAGAACGGAAGCAAAGATCAAACTCAGGAAAACATGTTCTTTAGAAGTATTATGCTGCTTTTTTAGATGGATCCTTTCAGCTTTTAAAACATGAACCAAACTCTTTGGTATTCCTCAAAGAAAAGTAATTTTGGTATGTTCTGCAATAATGCCAGTTAACTACTGGTGCTGACTGGTAAACTTCTCGGAGGAAATGAAACCTACCTCTGTTAAAAGTTGAAATTAAATCAGCATTTCTATTGTGGAAACTAAAATCTTACCTTAGTAAATAGAACTCAGATACCATCTTCTCTTAAAGGCTATTGAAAAAAGAGATGCAACGCATCTCTTTCTATACTTTAAAACACTTTTTCAACCAGAATATATGAATGCCTTAGTATCTTGGTACAACGAGAACACCAATTTTATAATTGTGCACTTCACTGTGCTTTCCTCACATTGGGCTTCAGAGAACAGTAGCTATGATTCAACCTTCCTTACCCCATCAGCTGTTCAGCTCCATCTAACCACAGGAATTCATGTCTCTGACCCTTTTTTTGAAACTGCCTCATCTCTCCCAGAACTTCAAATACTGCATGAAACCTCAGACAGTGACCACTGACAGTTCATGCCAAAACCTGAATATGTTTTGAGGTAAGTGCTGGCAGCCCCACACTCCCAAAGAACAGATGTCTTTTGGTCTAAGCCCAGACTACACAGAAGTTATACTGTTCACATTAAGTCACTTGTAGTATTGCAAGTTTGATGCTCCCTGTATATGTCCATACTATTCTGAAGTAGGCGTGGCATATGCCAGGGGCATTTAATCCACCAATGAAATGCGGCCTATACCGGAATGAAATGTGACAGCTGTTTAATAGAGTGTGTCAATGTTACACAATAGGCCAAGAGAGAAAGTGTATGAGACACCACACCATTTGGTACATTTCACAGATATTTTCCAACACCAGATAAATGATGAAATTTACAAATCTTTAGTTTCAAACTCTGGAAGTATATGCTTCTGCTCAAACTCACTCTCTTCTTTCTTACCTCCAGCCTGTCCCTGTTTAAATCTTGAGTCTTTTCCAGGTTCCAGTCCAAGTCTCTTCTCCAATGTAATCCCAGCCTTTACTCTTCAGGTTGATCAGTGAACACCCTGGTCCCACTCTCTCCACCCCCAGCTCTCAGTCTTCTTTCCCAGCTAGTCCAATTTGCAGTCAAAGTTCCTCTCTGCCACCCAGAAAATCAGTTTCACTAGTCCCAGACTACCCCAGACTCTCCTCTCAGTCTGGGTTTGCCCCGCTTTATATTTGAACAAAAAGGCTTACTTCTCTACCCTCCTAAGGAAAGTCTTCTTTCCTGCTTAGTTCTCAGTTATGGGCATGCAAGGTTATTTTGTAAGGAGGTCACATACAGAGTTCAGTAAAATAAAGAAGCCATGAAAAGGTGAAACAAATTCAGTCAGTTTAGAAACATGGCAATCTGAATCTGTATGCAATCTGTTCAAAAGAAGGATAGTTCAGAGCTTATAAAGAAAGAACTTGGTTCAAGCCCTTGTCCTGCCACATACTTCCTCTATGACCCTGGGCAAGTCATGTGGTAGCTGAGGTCCCCATCAGTAAAAGTGGGTTAACGATTAACATACAGGTGGAGTTCAGATAAGCAAAGTGCGAGATGCTAAGTTTCCAAGCTAACAATCACTATACAAGTGTAAACCTAGCCTCCTCCCCCCACATTCCCTGGACTGTAGAAGGAAAACGTTTCAAAATGCATCCATCTTGGGAAAGTCTATGAGACCCTCTTGAATATGTTTGGTGGGCCTAGTGGTGGCAGGTGGCCATGTTGGGTGTACCACTGAGATCAAGGGGAGAGAAAAATAACTTTATCCTAGCAATCAGGCTGGAGTGTGTGTGGAGTTGAGCCCAAAGGGTTCTGAGAGAAATATGTGAACAGTAGCAGGATCTGGTTGACTGAAATGAACCATCTTCTTGAAAACACTTGACTGAAGCAGGTCCAAGGAGGTGATACTCCCCCTCTATGCAACACTGGTCAGGCCACAACTGGGGTACTGAGTCCAGTTCTGGGCGCCGCACTTCAAGAGGGATGTCGAACATGGAGAGGGTCCAGAGGAGGGCCACTGACATGATCAGAGGGCAGCAGGGCAAGTCCTACGGGGCCAGGCTATGGGACTTGAACCTGTTCAGCCTCCACAAGGGAAGGCTGAGGGGGGATCTAGTGGCCCATTACAAACTAGTCAGAGGGGACCAGCAGGCACTGGGGGAGTCCCTGTTCCCCCGAGCACCACCGGGGTGACTAGAAATAATGGTCACAAGGTGGCAGAGGGTAAATTCAGATTAGACATCAGGAGGTGCTACTTCACAGTCAGGGTGGCTAGGATCTGGAACCAACTTTGAAGCGAAGTGGTGCTGGCTCCTACCTTGGGGGTCTTTAAGACAAGGCTAGACAAACACCTTGCTGGGGTCATTTGACCCCAATACTCTTTCCTGCCATGGCAGGGGGTTGGACTTGATGATCTGCTCAGATCTCTTCCAACCCTACAAATTATAAAACTATGATCAGGGCTGGGTGAGCTCTGATTCCTGCTCTCAGAGAGGTAAAAATTCTGTCTAGCATCCCAGGAACTGAAGGAAATTGAGGGCAAATCTGGAAGACTTGTCTCAACTAGAGAAGCATGCATCCTGCTCCTGAATGCCTGGTGGGAAGAAGAAATAAAGTGTGCTGGAACCATCTCCAGAGAAGGTGGGTTCAAATCTGCTGCAAACTGGACTCAAAATACAAGAATCATAAAAGACAGTTAAGCTGGTTAGCACCTTATTCACTGTGAAGTAGCAATATAATGTATATATTGTGGGGGTTTTTATGTTTTTATTGTAAGGCTTTCATTTGTAGTTTGTTGTTTGATTGTTACTGTGTCTGCTGTTACAGTCATTCACTAAGAAGGGTTTGACACCAGGTGACCCACGCTGGGTGCTGCTGGTTCTACATATGTGAAGTGAACCCAGACACAGGGTGTGCATTTAGCATTGCATAGCCCTTTCACAACCACCTAACAGTGTCAGGAGCTAAAATTTTTGAGCCAACTCAATAAGAGTGGAATCTGGGGAGAGTTTAAGCTGTTAAACTCTAGCAAGTCTCTAATGAGCATGTGTGAACTGATCTGTCTCACAAAGGCACAGAAATTGTAGCTAAAATAGTTTAAAGTTATAAGTAACTGTAAAAAAGTATCAGAAGTGTAAGGCATGCTTACTAACAGGCAGTGCTACCCAGAGTTTAGTTTATGCTTTGTGTATTTTGTCTACCACCAAGTCAATCATCTGACTTCCCTCTAGAAGACACAAAAAAGAAAAACATCTGTCCAAGTTTTAAGGGGTAGGGAAGAGGCAAAAGGAGGAAGGGGGTTAAAGACTGTAGAGCAGCAGGTGAATGGGACCAGAAATCATCTGTGGCCAAACTGAAAACTGACAGCAAGACACCCAGTACAGCAAATATATAGAAATGCCACGTCCTTTCAATGTACTGAGATGTTTATACATAACTCATCTGTGTGGGTACAGGCACACCCTACCCACCCACACAGTTAGAATTGATACAAGATGCTTTAGCAAAGTGATCACTCTTCCCCTCTCCCAAGGTCATGTGTCTGAAACCCACAAAGCTAGCCAGCTTGGCGCTCAAATCTAAGTGGAGCCATACAGACTGATGAGATAAAATTAGACCAGTCATATTTCAGTAGTGGAAAAAGCAATCCGAGATGGATGGTCATATTAGATCCAAGAAAGAGGATACTTGAACAAGTAACATGCACTTTCTATTCTTGTACTAACAGGAACACTGGGTACAGATTTTGCACAAACCAGCATTTAGAGGAAAAAAACAATACCCTCTCCCTATGTGGTAGGTGTGTATTTATGGAGCCCTGCAATCATAGCACTGGTTAGTGCAGTATCTCAGATGTGGGAAAGAACTGGCAGCTATTGTCTCCTTCCACTATCACCCAAATGAATGTAAAAAAGTATCAACAATAATATGTACAAGACGCAAAAGTTCTTAGTCTGGATGCAATTTTTTAAATATACACGTGAACTCAGTTTGACATTTTCAGAAGGATACCTAAAAGTACCATCAGAAGAATTTTGTCAGGTTTTTTTTTTTTTTTTTTTTTTTTTTTAAATTGTTACTTCTATGTCATTTACAAAACATTTTAAAAGTCAACACAGCAATTAGATCAAAATATAGTCTACACAGACTTTGTGGGGGGGAGGGTTCTGTTTTTTGTTTTGTTTTCTTTTGTTTGAACTATGTTTAAATTTAACCAGGTAAGACACTCACACTTCTTAAAAGCAGTTCTTCTGCAATGGGCAATGACTCTTGTATACTTTTTACAGAAATGTTAAATGTGCTGACAATAAGGCTAAGCTAAAGACTGCATTAGAACTTGCAGCAAGGCATTTAATTTCTTGGCTCCTTTCACTGTACGCCACAACCTTAAAGTTATAAATGATGAAGTTTTTGTATCAAGTCAAGAGATCTTCTAAACTACCAGAAACTCTCTTTTCCCCCCTCAAGAGCAAAGCTATGATAGAGCTGTCACCTTAAAGGACAATAGAGCTGATGTCCTACTTAATAACCATACCTGTATAGGTTGTTGCTTTTAAATTTATAAATGGGTTTTTGCTTTGCTTATCTTTAGTAACATGTGACCCTATCTCTGGTCTCTTTGTTACACTAATATGAAGTGACACTTCTTTACTAAGGACTCAACTTTTATTTGACCTTTCATTCTGCTCTGGATATATGAATAAAATGGACAATTTTCTAATAACTAGCTGAATTCTACTTTTAATAAGATTTGCACAGGGGATATTTTCCCAACAAGGCTATCTTTCAAATTTTTATAGGTTCAGTAGAATCACTGTGTACTGGATCATGAATTGCAGGCACAAGGATAATTCATGGATAACTTATAAGTACAATATCAATGATTAAGAAACAGAAGATAAGGAGCCATATTTTAATAACTAGTTGAGTTGTAAGAGTCCCATGTAAAGAATGTGAGGAGAAAACGGGTCAAAACAAGGACATAACAAAAACCCCATTTTAAGAGGTGCTGAACGTATATGGATCAGCCCATAAATGGCTCAACAAGATGTAACTGGTAATACAAAATTGAAATCCACAAAAAAAACCCATGCTTTGAATATGTATGCTGTGTACTCTCAACTGTTCCTACCTTTTTGGAGCATGACATGAGAACCTCATACAAACAGAAATATGAGTTAGGGTCCTAATTAAAACATGCTGAGTTAAAACAACTGTTACTGAGACATAAGATGCCATGCAACATACAATGAACAAGTATAATGCATGCATACCCCCAAAACCTGCTTATTTTTGCACTGTTAGAGCATATAAAAGGAGATGCAAGCCCAGCATAAGGGGCAGATGTAGCAAGGGACCCAAGAAGAGCAGAGCCAAGAAAAGCTGGGGAGCTCTCCCCCAGCAGGCAATAGGCCCATGGCTCCTGAAGCTGCCACTGGAGGAGCAGCCTTGGGAGTGGTGCGAGACCGCTCAGGCTGTTGATGGCACACAGCGATGGAGCAGTGAGACACATCTCGGGCCCATCACGGCGCGCGGTTTGGTGCCCGGGTGCCAGCTGCTCTCCCCCAGCAGGCAATAGGCCCATGGCTCCTGAAGCTGCCACTGGAGGAGCAGCCTTGGGAGTGGTGCGAGACCACTCAGGCTGTTGATGGCACACAGCGACGGTGCGCGAAGACCCAGCCCTGGGACTGGTGTGAGACCACTCGGGCCCATCCTGGTGTGCGGTTCGGCACTCGGAGCACGGGCTTTGGGAATTGCAAGTGGTGGCTCGAGCCTACAACCCCGGAGGACCAGCAGGCCACACGGTGTGCAGGGCAGTGCATGAGGGAGCAGAGCCAGGGAGCAGCAGAGGCTGTTTGGGTTAGCCAACCAGTGAAAGGACGGTCAGCCAGAGCCTGAAGGGTCCGGCATGTGCTAAAAAAGCCCTTGGTGCCAAGCTAGGGCATGGGGAAATGGCAGTGCTGCAGCATGAGGCCCAACACCCAGGAGCCAGCAGCAGCGGTGCAGCAGCTGAGAGGAGCTGAGCCCTTGGTGTCCACAGTGGGACACATGGTGGAGAGGAGCACAGTATCACAGGAGAGGCCTGGAAAGGCACTCCAGCAGAGGAGACCCCATCAAGCTGTGCCCTGACCACTGCCACCTGAGGTAGCATGAGTCATTGCACCCTTGGGTCCCACAGGGGAGAGATGTTTGGGGTGGACAAACCCAGGGAAGGGGCTGGGTGAGCAGCCCCCCGCCTAGTCAAGGCCCTAAGGGGAGGGGCCCCTGGTGCTTCCTGGACACCCCCCACAAGGGACCCCATTGGAAAGAGGACTATCTCTTGCCATGGGTCAGGGACTATATTAAGGAATAGGTGGTATTAAGATTGTTCATATTTGCTGCTTATATTTTGTAATTGAAATGTTGTATTGTGATGTTGTAAATAGTGTTATTTAGGGTGTGACCTCGGTTATTGGTTAATGTTCATTGTGTAAATGTATGTATATGATACAGTAAAAGCTGCACTATTTGCCATCTTACAAGCCAGCATGCTCCACTAACCAGCATGCCAGCTTGTAAGATAAAGTGAAACCGGAAGTGCCCACTGTGATACTTCTGGTTTCTCCGAGCCCCCATGGCCCTGGGCAAAGCAGCCTGCGCTGCTGAGCCTCTACAGCCCAGGAGCATAACAGGCTGTGTGGGGCCGTGCAGGGCCCGCGGGATGGGCGGTGATGCAGAAGGGGCAGAGGGATGCCCCAGACACAGCGGGAGAAGCGGTGGCCGGGGCTGCTCAATTAACTGGCAGATTTTGTTATCCGGCATCTCCCATTCCCGGGGGATGCCGGCTAACAGAGCTTTTACTGCATTTAGTTTTATGATTATATATATTATAACTCAATAAATTGTACATAGTTAAGAACTTCGGGCTTGGGCTAACTCTATAGAAGAAAGAGGGATCTGCTCAAAATTCTGCCATCCCTCTCACAGCACCCCCTCCTACCTACCCATCCCATCCAACTGAGAATAGGGCACACCCTTGGGTGTACCCGGGTTACATGTCATCATTCTTGTAGTGCAATGCAAAGCTGCCTCAAAATAGCCAGAGATAGCTCTGCTTGCTCCAGCTTCTCCTATGCCAGTCATTGCTCTGGCACCCCCAGCTTGGCCAGCCTTTCAGGAGTGGTCCAAGTGCAAGCAGAACAACACTTTGCTTGACTGTCCATTGGCACAATGCCTGTCATGGTCCGTACATGCCACAGAAACTGGTGCACATCCCTGCTGTCTGAACTGCCAAGGGGGGTATGTAGTATAAAATCAAGGAGCTGCCAGCATCTCACTCAGCCTCCTATATTCCACTGAAGATAGACACAGCAGAGCCCATTCAAAACAGCTAGTTTTCATCTTCCCATATTCCGTCCCCTTCTGTCTCTTAGGTTTTCCAGAATACAGGTCAGATTTTGTAAAGTTTTGTAAGGGACAGACCTAGTGCTGGGATGAAAGGTGACTCTCAGCAGGATCTATCAGAGCTTAAGAAATCTGTTTTGAATGACCAGAGCTCTGACCTGCCAAATGCATCAGTATAGGCAAATTCTAGGTACAGGTCTCGCCTGAAACACACGTACACTTAGTATACCTGGCAAAGTTAAACATAAAATAAGTGAGAAGCACAGATGTAATTGATATATTCATAGCTTATCTAAGGGACATTCAATTAAATTACCAGGAATTAGGTTAAAAACAAAGAAAACAAATTCTCCTTCACACACACACACACACACACACACACACACAC
>NW_017728886.1:195886843-195897657 GCF_001723895.1 Crocodylus porosus | reverse complement strand
ACTGCATGGAGGGCTCTGCCATGAGCCCCGCAACCTCCCGTCCCACTCCCCCACCCACCCCAGCTCCAGCCCTTTAAGAAACGCCCCCTCTCCCTCACTCATCAACTCCTGCAGTGGCCTCAGGGGGTTTATGCAGAGCCCCCTACACAGCACAGGGCAGTGAGAGGCAGCAGGGATCACCCCCTGCTGGGCAGGAACTGGTGAGTTGGGGGGATTTTTGGTTTTTAGATATATACCTGAAAACATGAATGTTAATTAACGTATTCTACAGATGCTGATTGGGCCTGTTCAGGGATTGGAAAAGCAGGTCACTGCAGTACCAGTGAAGCCCACACTGTGAATGTGAGGCATCTTCGCTGATCCAGGTAGACGCTGTGTTCAGAACAACAGGCAGGTTTGTGTGGTAACTGCTAAGATGCCCAACCTGGTAATAGGTTATTTAATATTTCCATGTGTGGGCATAATACAAATGCAAACCAAGCACAGGACAGGCTCTGTTTGCATGTTGAATGCTTTGTGCTGCACAGGCTAATTGGTGCAAAGCAGGGGTTTGGCGGATAAACCCAGATTATTTTCTCTCAAAAGAAATAATATAGTTTGAAAATTCCTGCGACGAGGTTCCCGCTTGCAGCAGCAGAAATTAGAGAGCTGCCTTATCAAGTGCCAGCTGGCTCAGTACCCACACAGTTTGTCATCTTAAAGTGGCAGAGCCAAACCTGCAGTCTAAATAGACAGTGTTAAGTGGCATGTTTTATTTTTCCAACATGAAGTGCTGTGTGACCTGGGGAGAACATGGGAATAAGGCCTCCTTAGAAGTGGTAAGAGAAGATAATGGAGCTCATGGTTTGATGCAGATGTAACTCTTTAACTTCAAAAGACTGAGTCTCCTTTAAGAGCAAACTGTTGTGGAAAGCTAGCTCTTGGACATCTCACCTTGGCTCTTGGGGTCACCTTTTCACCTGTGGGGAACAGCATCTGTACGCACAATTTCTGTGCACTTATATTTCTCATTTGGATCCAGTAGATGACAGATACAAAATGCTATTTCAGTATGCAGCATTCTTGTGTCTGCCTACAATGCAGGGGCTTGCACTACCCCATACCTTGAAAACATAGCCTTACTTATGGGAGTAGGAAGGAAGTAAATGTATGCTACAGACCTAATTGATCTATTTATTGTAGCTATTCTTTAAGTTTGAGCATATAAATTCTAATTTTGTCATTTATTATTAGACATCTAGGTTAATAAACCATCTTTATTTAAAAAGAAACCCCTGCAGTTAATCCTTTTTAGGCCAATCAGGCCACATTCCTTCACAAGATGGGCTTTTTTGCTAATTTAATATGGTCAGAAACATTAGTTACTGCAGTAGTTGCTTAATAACACCCAGTAGGAGCGAGCAAATAATTAGCAAACTAAAGATATTTTATGCATTTTCCCCAAAATAATTCAAATGTAGAAAAAGCTGATTAGAAACAGAACAGGTCTTTCATTTAAAACTGTTGCACATTAAAAATATCTGGCCATGATGGGAAATTGTTAGTTCTTTAAATGGTCAGCTAGGGACAACTTGGTCCCCTTTCCAAGGTTCATAAATACACATGTGAGAGTCATGAAGTGGGGAAAGGAGAAAGCATATAATGGCCATCTGTTGTGGCTATTTTTATGGCTAATACATCTTTTTAAATATCTTTCGGCTGCTCTTTCTTCAGCTTAGCTTCTCTTTAATGTCAAAAATATTTTGAATCTGAAGTTTGCATGTGCATATGTATGTAAACAAGATGTAGAAAATAGTAAAGATAAATCAACTTGTAGTCATGGGGAAATTAAGTTATTAGAAATGTTACTAAAACTGCTACACTTGGTAAAACATTGGAACATGAATGTAGATTTTAGGTGAGCTTTCATGACTTACTTTAGAAAATGTTTTCGTACGTGACAGTTTGTTTTAACTTAGTTGGTATGTCTATTTTATTACTAGGTCATGTCCAGAAATTTCAGCTTAAGACACTCTTGATTATCTATGCCTGATTGATAATCACTGTAATATCTTTCTCTTCAATGCAGCATCAGCCTAGTTCTTCCTGATCTTCCTGCAGCCATATTCCAGCATAAGAACCTAACTACCTTCAGCTCTCAACTCCCCACCCCCATTTAGGATGGGGCCTGATATTTACTCTCTGGGGTAGAAGCAGCAGGGAACGGAGCATGAGCTGTTGAAGGAACATCAGGTCTGTCGCTAGGACATACTTCAGTTAATCTATCTTTGTGGAGAATTCTTGGGTGCTGGCAGTAACATAAAGAAATGCAATTACATTTACAGAAATGTTGTAAAATACTTGATTAAAATGTTAATGGGTGTATTTCCGTGGACAGTGTGTGCACAGTCTTTGTCAAATGCTATCAGAGCAGATCAGCAGGTTTAAAACAAGCAAGAGGAAGTTGTTTTTTTTTTTTAAATGAAATGTGTAGTTACCTTATAGAACTTGTCACCACATGAAGTTGGATAGGCAGGTAGCATAATCCAATTCAAAAAGGTACTAAACCAGTGGAAGTAAGTCATCTGGCCTGCAGCACTTCCAATGGGTCCAGAAATTTCCTAAGGGAATGGTGACAGCATTAATTGCTGCTCTCTTGCTACCAAATTTCCAGCCCCATGGGCAGCCTTGTAGCCCAGATAACGTAGCCCTGCATGATAGATCACCAGTCTATAGTGGAGCCAGGTCACTTTGCAGCTGGATCCAGCACATAGAATTAGGTGGACTGTTGACCTTCAGATATACTTTGAGAACTAAGAAAGGTTCAAAGAGCCAATCCTACCAAAATTAAACACTGACAAATATATAGCAAATTCAGTAATAAAATATAGAAAAGATATAATTAAGTAAACAGTACAGATCAGTCATATCAAGCAAATTATTGAAATTTATCAAATGTGCAATTGATCTAAAGAAATACCAACCCTGCTGACATTTGAGAGAATTTAAAATTAATTCCCTAAGCCCTAAAGCCTTAAAAAACCTCTAACAAGTGGTCAGTTGGTTAGGAAAAATGACTTCTCATCTAGGTTTCAAATTAAACTGTAAAAGAGTGCTTATTTTAAGCATTCTTTTCAGACACTCATAGTTCAAAACCACAGAGCAAAGTTTCTGAGAGAAATTCAGATTTTTATACTCCATTTTATACTCTGTTGTTTGGCTCAGTATCAAAAAATGTACTGAATAAGGTAAAAAAAAATATATAAGATTTTCTAATAGGTGTTACTTTAATATTCATATGCCTATTTTACTTCCATAACTAGGCTACAACCTTGTCTAGAATGAAGCCACTAAATGTACTCTAGTTGGTAACATTTACCAACCTTTTTTTTATTCCATTTTTCTTGAAATTTCTAAAAATGTTCACAGATTGTGATGCCCTTTGCCTCTTCTTCTCTTATCCAAATGTTGAGGGCCTGTTATAGTTTATAGGGCATGCAGCCAGGTTGATGCCAGGGAGGATATGACAGGGACTGGATCACTCTAGACATGTAGCATTCATATACTTTCCCTCTAAACCAGTGGCGCTCAACCTTTTTGGCCAGTAGGCCAGATGGGCAGTGCCCAAGCCCTCTGTAGGCCTAATCTGGCCAGTAAACCCAATATGGCACCTGGGACAGATGCGGTGAGGCTCCATATGGCCGCAGAGAGGGGGCAGGGGGCAGCAAACCCCCAATCCAGGTGTTTGTGGGGGAAGGACACTTGGCTTACCCCAACCCAGAACTACAAGGGGCAGGGAGCATGACCCAGCCCCAATCCAGCCCCGTAGGGGGATGGGATATGGCTTGGCCCTGCAAGAGGGATGGGGCACAGCTTGGCCCAACCCGGCTATGCAGAGGGAAGGGGATCTGGCCCTGCAGAGGGGTATAGGGTCATGGCCAGACTCTGACACTCCCTGCAGGGCTTCGGTTTTTGGTGGTAGGGAGGCTACCACTGCTCCCTCACTGTCAAATTTCCTGACTGTGGGGAGCCCTATGGGCTGTATTTCAGGGCTGTGAAGGCTGCAGATTGAGCACCCCTACTCTAAATCCTCTATGACTTGCCTCTGTCAGACATTCAAAAAGCCTAAGCCTGAATTGATTGAATCTTTTCAGGTTAGTCTAACCTGGATAGGCTGAACCAGTTTGTAACTGCACAGACATCCCAGACATGCAGGCACATGTCTGCAGTGGCTCAAGCTAAAAGCTGGGGCAGCCCTCCCTTCCCTTCTACAGGGCTGAGCTGAGAGGGGCCTCACCAGGCCCCAGTAGGATGCTATAATTAGCCCAGCAGGGAAGTGATAACAGCGTTCATGAACCTTAGCTCAGTGTTTATCACACCATTAAGAAAACAAGGGGCAGACATTACCAGCTACCTGTTGATTCTGCACCACCCTAGCCAGCATGTGGTCTGCTAGCTAGTGCACAGACACCTCTCCACAAAACAGAGGGGAAGGGGTTATTTCTGCTTAGCAGAGGGCGGTGAGGGGAATGGGGAGGGAGGAGCAGCCCTCAGTCTCTGCTGGAGCTGATACCAGGGAGCAGAGGGGAGGGGCTAGGCCTGATGTGGAGCAGAGAACCCTGCCCAGCCCAGCCCAGAGAGCATGCAAGCTTGTTGGGAGAATCTGGTTTATCTTAAACCAGCAAGGGGTCTGAGCATAAACTGGTTTGACCGAAATTAGTTAAGTCTGATGATATGTTCAACCAGGTTTATCTCAAACTGGCTTCAGCCATTTTCAAACTGGTTTATGTGCACTGAACATCTGTTCTGTTACAGACTTAAACCAACCGGTTTATGTGTAATGCCTGTCCCTAACCTTAGAGACAAGGTGCAGGGCTAAACCATTTGTCTGACCTAAGATGGTACTAGCCCCCACTTTGAACCTTGGTGGTACATATGTAAGTAGCTACACTATGCAGTGAAAGACAGTAAGAAACAGTCCAGGGATTTTAAAGCTTGAAAACTCTATTACAATTTAAAGTAAACAAAATACATTCAAGTATTCTCTGTTAGCCTCTTAAAATGTGTGCAGACACACAGATATACACGTGCACATACATGCTCTTAGCAATATTGTCTATACAATGTTATCATATATCATATATTATATCATATATAAAATGTGTGTGTGTAAAAAGTATGTGTGTATAGGACTCACGTAAATTTTTTACTTTGGAAAGCTACTGTCAATCTGATTTGAAAAGATTGAAAAGTACTGTAGTAGAGCACACTGGGCTCTGAAATGTCATCACTGCTCTCAGGAGTCTATATAGTTCAAAAAAAATCTCACTCACAATGGCAATCAGGTTGCATAGCAGGAAAAAAAGAAAACTCTGAGATTTAATTTTGTTAAGTCTGCTTAAATGTTAGTGCCTTTAAAATTCTTGCTACCAAGTCCTACAAGTTTCTGTACTGCTGGAAATGGAAAAAAAATCTTCAGATTTAACAGGGACTGCTGCCCCACATCTCCTTTACAGGTTATGTTATGGGCTGATATTTCTGCAGATTGGATATACAGAATTCTAAGGGCAAATTAGACCTCAAAGAATTCTATTTCCTCCAGTTTTCCCCAACAATTTAAGGCCCTTTTGTGTATAAAAGTTGCATGTAGCAGCATAGTGACGTTCTGATGTTATTTTTGACTACTTTGTCTTGCAGTTCTGTTAATCTAAAATGACCTTCTTATAAATCAGGCTGTTGCTTGCGAAAGCTCATGCCTTTCTGAATCAGTACATTTCTAAAGCGCCTTACCTTCTGCCTGACATCAGTTTATCACGGCTAACCACCAATCTCAGACTGGCTTCATTCTGATGGTGAATTTCACGTGTTTGTATAATTAATTATTAAAACTATGGTATTTTTCGTGCACAGTGTTTGCTTCTCTATGAACTTCCATTCACTGACATTTTGTATAGTTCTCAAAATACTTCTAAAAAATATTTCCCCATCAACTTGCTTTCTGTTCCAATTATGAGACAACATGCATATTAATCATGAATGAAAATATTACCCTACTGGAGGTTCATAACAAACAGAAGAGCACTTACATGCAGTTCAGTACAATTAATCATTTCTAAAGAGTGAGCACACAGATGATGCAAGAAGCTTTTCAAATGAAGATGTTCAAGGGACTTTGAACCTTTCACCCTTCCTTAATTTCCTCAAGTTCCTAAAAAATACTTGCCACAGGCAGAAAAGAGAATCTAAGAAGTGGCATACTGGTTTATACCACATATCCAACTGCCCAGCATCCTGTAGTTTGCAGTGGCAGAGAGAGGATACAAAGTGTGAGAATATTTATATATATCAGACATCTGCGTCCTTGTATGGGACAGGAATATTCCAGACCCTACCATAGATATTGTTTGGCTATTACATAGCTTCTAGACAGAAACACCTAAGAAATCTTACAGACACTCTGGCTAGGGACAGACATTATACATAAACCAATTTAAGTGATCAGGAACTGGTTTAAAACTGCAACAGAACAAATGTTTAGTGATTATAAACCTGTTTGAAAATCATTGAAACCGGTTTGAGATAAACCTGGTTGAATGTAGTATCAGACTTAACTGATTTGGGTCAAACCATTTTTTGCAATGTCTGTCCCAAACCCCTTGCTAGCTTAAGATAAACCAGACACCCCCAGTATCCCGGTATGCTCTCTGGGCTGGGCTCTCTGCTCCACAGCAGGGCTGGCCCCTCCCCTCCGATCCCTGGCTGCAGCTCCAGAGGCTCCCTCACCTCCCCTTCACCACTTCCTGCTAAGCAGGAATTCCCCACTCCCCTGTGCCTTGCTGAGGATGTATTAGCTAGCAGACCACATGCTGGCTAGGGTCGTGCAGAATCAACAGGTAGCTGGTCATGTCTGCCCTTTGTTTTCTCAATGGTGAGATAAACACTGAGCTAAGGGCAATGAACACCATTATCACTTCCCTGTTCGGCTAATCAAAGGATTGCAGGGGTCTGGCCACACACCCCCTCAGCTCAGTACTGTACAAGGGAAGGGAGGGCTGCTCTAGTGCCCCTCAGCTTCTAGCCTGAGCCACTGCAGTCATGTGCCTGCATTTCTGGGATGTCTGTGCAGTTACAAGCCAGTTCAGCCTAGCTGGGTTAGACTAACCTGCAAAGAATGAATCAGTTCAGGCTCAGGCTTTTTGAAGTACTACCCCTTAGCCTTTTTCATGTTAGAAGCTCTCCTTAGTCATTTCAAGTCTGAGGGAAGGAGAAATATAATAAAATAATTGTGTTACTACTGCATCTTTCAATATAAAAGGTGCCAATGTATCTGAATCTCAGCTGTCCCTGGCACAGGGAAGTGGCAGCCAAACAGACAACAGACAAAACATGCCCAGTTGTGAAGAGAATATAGAAGAACTAAGTTCCAGAAGAAATGGAAGTGGGATGCCCCTTCAGACAGGATTAGGAATGTTGGTGCTAATTATTATAAACTTTGCAGGGGTATTAAAATTTAGCAGGTTTATTCTGAATAGAATGGTCCTGACCCTGCAACTCTTTACTCGCACATGTTATCCTACTGAAATCAAAAGTGCTGTTCATGTGAACATAGGCAGACAAGCTGCTTTGGGTAAATCTGATATCTTTTATTAGACCAGCTCAAATAGTTGGGAAAATTCTGCTTTGCAACCTTTCCGGTATAAATACCCTTCATTAGGCTGAGCAAGCATCTGTAATTAGTGTGTGCTCTTCCTGAATGGAATGAATAGTAAAGAAGCCAGAGGCTGGTATGCATGCAATAAAGGAGAACTAGCATGTTTTCCCTCCAATAAAGTTCTATCGGTATTTACTGCTGAACTGACTGGATTAGTAATATTGTTACTTGGAAAAGAACTTTCACTTCCTACCATTAAATATATGAAACAATATCATTCTGTTTTCTAAATTCTTCTGGAATGAGAAGGAATATTCTTGGTTGTAGTTGCATTATAAAATTGCTGAAAAATCCATTCTGCTGTAGTGGGAAGGGACAAAGTTTCTTCTCTACTGTAAGTAGGTCAATGAAAATGTGTCATGGTGAGGATTAAGCTGTTTTTCTCTGTCCTCTTTCCCTGATGGCAGTTTCAATTCATTCTGATTTAATTATGTTCTCAATGTCACTGATAACAGTATACGGTTATTAACAACAGATACATTGGTGGTCCCACATTTGTCACCTTATATTCATGTGTGTAATATGGGCCTAATTCTAACCTCATGCATGTCCGCAACTCCAAAGCAAGACAGATCATCGCATAGTTAGAAAAACCTGCAATAAAACTTGCATATGGGGGTGCAGGTGTAGATGTACAGATTCCATGTATAAAAACTGATGCATCTGAAATTAACACTGAGCCTTGACTCCAAAATATGTAGAGTGAAGGGGCAAATTCTGATGACAGACACCAGTATACACCTGCAGTAGCCATACTAAAGTCAATAAACGTATGCTGGGATTCACACTACTGTAACAAATGCTAGAATATTTTCAGTGGCACTCACACTTTGCACCAGCTGAGGCTTGACTGCATGAGTGTTACCATAAAGGCTTAATCATTGCCTAGGGAAGTATTTAATGCAAGTTAAACTTTAAAAAACACTCCATCTAAATAAGAGTCACTGTCAATTAAAATTAAAACATTAAAAAAAAAATCATAATGCAAAATTATATTCAATGGAATTTAAAAACTAAATATAAAAATCTAAACAAATCAATCCATATTTCATGCTGCTGTTTTGCTTTCTGCCTTTCACTTTTGGGTCCTGGTGGATGTATACTAGTGGGGCTCTATTGATGTCAATGGAGCTCTATCATTTTATACGTTAAGGTATGAACCTGCTTTGGTTCTGGTCACTTCCGTATCTTCATACATATTTGTGTAGAACTGCAAAATTGAAATAGCAAAATACAATAGGATATTAAGAGCCAATCAAAAGATGAATAAAAAGTTTTGTAGGTTTTTTTAAAAACAAATAGAATGAATTCACTTTAAATGATACTAGGTGTTATAAATTCATAGCTCCATGAGCAGTCACAGGGGCAATGTGTAAGTAGTCACCACAAATATTACACCATCTAAGATTTTAGAGCATGATCCTAATCCTGAAATCAGTGGGGCTATTTACAGTAGTAAAACTAATCATGTGTGTTTGTATGATTACACTCTAACATGAAATTTGGTACTTAAAAAAAAAAAGTGGAGAATATACCGTTGACTTCAAAAGGCTAGGATTTCAGTTAAAAATCTAAGTATCTGGTTCAAATTATTATATCATTGAGTGATTCATGTCCAAACATATTTAAGAAAAATCATATTTGGCCAACAATACAATACTGTCCTGAGTTGTTTTGTTTTTTTTTTAACTTTTACAGTATTTTAAAGCTAGGAGTATATCTATGAATGATGGTTAAAATGCCTATATACTTCATTGATTCACTAGAGCTCAGCTGTCTGAAATCAGAAATTTAGAGCATAAACTATATCTATTGTAACAAAATGGGGCTTTAAGGAGTGGCCATAACACCCCTTGGTGACCATGCATCTCCTGTCCTGTTCTGCCTTCTAAAGTACCCTCCCTTTCCTCTTGTCTGCCATACCTTTGTTGGAATAATTGGATTATGAAACGGAGGCTACCGAAAGGTCCTAGAATGATCCATTGTCCGTCTTTCAGCCAGCAGGTCCCTCTTGCACCCTACTGGTCCCAATCCTGTCCCTCAAGCATTAAGTGGGCCCCCCAGGGCACCTGCTGTCTTAAGGGATATTCATGGCCTCCTTCCCATGCCCATGCCTCACAGATATTACTAATTATCATGTCAAGCCTCCTCAGGCCTCTATGCCCCCCACTGAGGCATCAGCCACCTGGGTTTTGGTCCCCTTTCTTTGGCTAAACCCCTAGCTTACTACACAGGACCTGGATTCTGGGCTTCAGCCCTCACCCTATCCCCCTGGCAGGGCTCAAAACACCTACATGCCTCTCCAACACTCCTGTGGCTTAAACCATGGTGCACCCCTCAAGCATCCCACTGTGCTATTCTCATTACCCCTTATGCCACATTCAGTCCACCACTATAACCTAGAACATAAACATAAGCCCACTAGCTATAGAACAAAAAAAAATCTTCCACACACTTGGTCTTAACTTTCCTGTAGGCTGTAAGTTTCTTGCAGTTCCTAGGGCAGCAGTTCCTATCAGTCAGTCACTCTCCTGTAGCCTTCCTACTCAGGAGTTCCTATCTATGCCACCTGCAAAGCCAGACTGCTGCCTGCCCTCAGGCACTGACATTATGTGTCTCCCAAGTCCTGTCCCTACTGGTCAAATGGCTTCCCAGCCACCCACAGGGGCTTCCATTTTGTTCCTAATGCGTAGCCTCCAGGGCAGCTTACACCTGCTGCCTTAGCAATATCCTTCCTGCTCAAGCAGCGTTCTGCCCTATCATACTACTGCTAGACAGCTAGCCCTGCAATAAGCACTTGCAACCTAAGGGTGCCTATACATGTGCAGGAAAGCTGCTCCAACATAAGCAGACTCAATAAATTGAGTCTGCTAGAGAATGGTAATTACTGCACTCCTGTGTCTCATGTAACAGTATCCCCATGCTTCAAAATGGTGGTAGGGGCACTTTATCTAAAGCTCATTCGATTTGTTTTAGATAAAACACCCCTGCTACCATTTTGAAGCATGGGGATACTCATACAAGAGACCCTGTGGGTGCTTTAATCAAAGCAGCTCTCAAAGCCGCTCGAATTAAAGCACCCCCTCAGAGCACGTGTGTGTGTGTGTGCGTGCGTGTGTGTGTG
>NW_017728886.1:195860436-195886743 GCF_001723895.1 Crocodylus porosus | reverse complement strand
TCCCCCTGGCAGGGCTCAAAACACCTACATGCCTCTCCAACACTCCTGTGGCTTAAACCATGGTGCACCCCTCAAGCATCCCACTGTGCTATTCTCATTACCCCTTATGCCACATTCAGTCCACCACTATAACCTAGAACATAAACATAAGCCCACTAGCTATAGAACAAAAAAAAATCTTCCACACACTTGGTCTTAACTTTCCTGTAGGCTGTAAGTTTCTTGCAGTTCCTAGGGCAGCAGTTCCTATCAGTCAGTCACTCTCCTGTAGCCTTCCTACTCAGGAGTTCCTATCTATGCCACCTGCAAAGCCAGACTGCTGCCTGCCCTCAGGCACTGACATTATGTGTCTCCCAAGTCCTGTCCCTACTGGTCAAATGGCTTCCCAGCCACCCACAGGGGCTTCCATTTTGTTCCTAATGCGTAGCCTCCAGGGCAGCTTACACCTGCTGCCTTAGCAATATCCTTCCTGCTCAAGCAGCGTTCTGCCCTATCATACTACTGCTAGACAGCTAGCCCTGCAATAAGCACTTGCAACCTAAGGGTGCCTATACATGTGCAGGAAAGCTGCTCCAACATAAGCAGACTCAATAAATTGAGTCTGCTAGAGAATGGTAATTACTGCACTCCTGTGTCTCATGTAACAGTATCCCCATGCTTCAAAATGGTGGTAGGGGCACTTTATCTAAAGCTCATTCGATTTGTTTTAGATAAAACACCCCTGCTACCATTTTGAAGCATGGGGATACTCATACAAGAGACCCTGTGGGTGCTTTAATCAAAGCAGCTCTCAAAGCCGCTCGAATTAAAGCACCCCCTCAGAGCACGTGTGTGTGTGTGTGCGTGCGTGTGTGTGTGCATGTGTGTGCGCACATATTGGCTCACCAATATCAAGAGCTATTAGCATAGTGCCATGGGTACACTTCTGAATTTGGTTGCCAGTTTATATTTCTATATTGTGTCAAGTATTCCTCTGTAATGCTATTTCATGAAAGAACCTGATTTGTGTTTAAAGTTATATTTTTGTAGCTCTTAACACTTCAAATCAAATAGGGGCTCGGCCAGTATTTGAACAACCTTTACCCTTTTCATTGTGGTACTTGATCACCAAGGGTTAGGATGGAAAAAGCTTTTTACAAATCTTCTCTTCTAGGGACAAGAATCCAATTTTTATTTTCTTGCTCTAGCATATGTGGTTATGCCTAACAGAAATCCTAACATTCATCTCTAGTGGTGTACAACTGAGAAAGGGCAGGATTAATGACCTGTGAAATAGGTATAGTCAAAGCTGGTTAATCTATGCTTGGTTTACCCCAAAGCTTGGGCATCTCATAGACATAACAGTAGCCGCCTGATATGGTACTCTGCATGCACAGCTATGAATACTGAGTAGTCAGGAAGCTTTATACTCTAGGAGTTTGTTTCCATTTTAGGGAAAAAATGAGCAGACTGATGTATTATCTCAGCCAAGTGGATAATACCATGTGCACATTTCTGCCTTTCACTGTTTTGGACCAGATCCTTAGAATATATTAGTTCAGAGATAGATATTAAACAGCTAAATCATCTGAGATTAAGCCCATTTACTTAAAAATTGTAGCAAGGAGCTGTCATGAATAATTGTGCATTTCTTAGCTATCACAGACAGGAGTGATCTTATCATAGAAGTTTGAGATGGAAAATATATTAAATCAAACAAACCACCTAACTGAAAGTGCAAGAGCATTCACTACAGTAACATAAGAGTGCTAAAGTACTAGGACAAACGCAGGGATTAGTCCTGAACCCCTGTTAGGCTGTTTGGACTGCTGAAGTATAGACAGTAGCCAGAAAGCTGCCCTAAAGGATTCCCCTGACCAAGCAAGCATCCCAAGGGTAGGGCCAGGCATGCCAGAGTGAAATACACTTTGCTGGATCCTTCCCTAGCACAGCTTTTTAGACTAGTCATAGTTATGTCTGAGGCCATTTTAAGTCCCAGAAAAAGAACAGTGGCTTAGGGACATCTTTTCCATACTCTCTCAAGATCCAGTGAGTACAAACTTAGGACAGAAGAGGAGAACTAAGGCCAAGATCTGTATCCCACTGTATTTCTATTTTTGTCTTGTAATTGTAAGCGTAATAAATTAAGACAGGGATGTGTTCAAACACGTTTTCTTTTATATCTATTTTTTACAGTTGTGTCTTAGTACATTCACATAAAACCAACACTAAATTTCCTATTAGGTATGGAAATTCTGCAACTTCTCCTTTTTAGTGTTCTAGTCTAAATGTTTTAGACTGTAATTATTCTCTTTTTTGTTTAATTTTCAGTTGGCTAATACAGACTTATTCGGTCAAAAGGAAGTGTCCATCTTGAATGTCATGTTTATGGTTAAAAGTTTTGTGTCTCCGTTCAGTCATTTAGCATATAGGTGGTATTTCTGGTAGGTAGGAGCATACATGTGTGGCTTATGCATACTACAGGGGTACAGGTACAGAGTGGTTAAGGCATCTTACTAAAGCTCTAGAGAAGAGAGTTTAAGCCTTGCTATGGGCTTCTGTCAAAAGCCACCTCCAGTTAACCAGCTGTAAATGGGTAGCTGGTCATTCAGACAGGGGTGTCAAAGAACACTAAATGTGATGCCAGCCATGTCACTCCCCTGTGTGTTGCTGACTACCAGTAACATGGGGTGGGTGAGTAGACCATGTGCTGCTTAAAGTGGGGTTGAGGGTGGGTGCCTTGCTTTGGGGCTACTTGCCTTGCTTGGATTTCTGCGCCTCTATGACATGCACTGCAGCTCAGGAAATACGTGCCACAGCACAAGTCATTCTGGGAATCATAGTTTTATAGAGCAGTAGTGAAATTTGCTGCTGTTGCAGGGGGGAACCTGACCCCCATTTTTCTGCTGCCAAATTCAGCATTTTTTTTTTGCCCTCTGGACTTTGGCTTTGGTGGCAAAAAAATGAGATGGATTCCCCCTCCCCACAGCAGTAGCCAACTCTGCTGTTGCTCTAGAGAGCTAGGATTCCCAGAATGCCTTGCACTCTGCCCAGCTCTATGCTCTTTAGGAAGGGTGAGAGGGCTGCCCAGGATGCATTTTTCCACAGTGCAGCTCTGCTGGATAAGAAACTGGTGTCCCTTAGGGCCTTGTTACATGTTAATTCTGGGCAGCTTCTGGAGCTCTTAAAAATGTTAATGTGCACACAATCCAGGAGTTAAGTGACTTAAAGCACTTGTTAGGTAGATCAAAGTTACACCACTTCAGGTCAAAATTATCTTTTGATCTGGACTACCCAGCTCCTGTTCCATTAAGGTGTGGTCACTCCCTATAGATGTGTTGTTCAAATTGTGTGACTGCAAACTAACACTAAGCTTATCAACATTTGTGTGGCTCACAGTGCAACATGTAACAAGGCCCTTTAGACCACACTAACTCAATGGTTTGCTACCTCAGACCAACCTTCAGGCTGTAGGCAAGATCTGGCTCCAGCACCTTCTCATCTGTCCCATGGGGCCTCCCATGGCTCCATGAGGAGCCCTGCAGGATTGTGGCCCTGCAAGGTAGCCAAGGCACACAGGACGATGCCAGGCCCAACCCCAGAACATGAGGCCAGGGAGTGGCATGGGGCCCCAGAGCCTGATCACAGCAGATGGAGTTGTTGCAGGCCCTGATTCAGGTGCACAAGGCCCAATCTAGCTCATGGACCTGCCCCATGGGGCCAAAAGTTGAGCACCACTGCCTTAGACAGATCATCCTTCCTTACGTATACTGATCCGTGGTTTCCGTAGTTAATGAGATTCTGAATTTCAAACAGAAATCAGCTTCATGATACCCTCACCACCATATGGGGCCCAAGTACATCAGCAGTCCCCGGTGTCTGTCATTTGCAACACAGAGAAATTACCCCACGTGACTTGCTTCTTCTGGGAGCCATGCAAGGATTTACAAGGAAATGCATCATCTTAACATAAGCTTAACTGAAACTGTAAAAATAATCTTTGACTTTAAAACAAAAGACTTTAAAGTCTCTCTCAAGCATTTCTGTAGCATTGCTTTGGGTTTACAGTTCTCATGCCTGAATTCTTTTAAACAAAAACGGTCAACCACTTTATTCCTTTATATACTTTATATACTGTTTTATATACTTGAAATGTAGATATTTATTAAGCAAGAACTATTTTTCAAAATGTTATTTATTAACTCCTTTTCTGGCATGATTGATTTCTGCAAATCTCGAATAAAATGTATTCTAGTCAGAGAAGTTTGTGACTCCTTTAATCATGGCTACCTGTCATTTCCCATTATAACATCCTTTTTTCAAGTTGTTTGTCAAATTTTATTCATTTGGGCTGAAGATTCCTGTGCCAGGTATGAGAGTCAGGCCGAACCTATAGTTTAAAGTTTCAGATAAAAATTCAGCCATTTTCAAGAATGAAGTTGTTTTGTCCCAGTTAAAAAAAAATCTGTTCTGTTGAGAAGATCTGGTGCCTCCATGTTTCAACTTAACAATCTGAAACTTGCCAAAAGGGGAAACAGTTGTCAGGAACATCCTTGTGAAAACAGGCCCAATTTGGCCTTTGAAAATATCTCAGCTCACATATACTCAAGACTTGTGGCACATACTCAGAGTTTGGCAGCTAAATTATTTAAAGATTGCATCAGCATCAGGCATGCCCCAGCCAAGAGCGGCAGAGGCTAAACAAGACTTCCTCTGCAATTGCTCCTTGTGTCAGCCAGGTACAGGAATAGGAACAGAGTAACGGTTTATTCTTTCCTGTCCTCTGATAAATGCTCTAACTGCTGGGTTCCAAGCGACAGAGATCCGTGTTGTAAATACAAAGGTCTGAACTCTATTGATGACCAAAACATGAGCCAATATCATTCCACACGATAAAAATTCTCTGCCTTCAGAGCTTTTTCTTCCCTTGCAAAAAGTTACATTAAACACATTATTAAAATAATGTTTAGGTAGCAAAGCAAAGCTCTCAAAAGTTAAGAATTGCCTAAATTAAGGTTACCAGGGTACCTTCATGTAACAGTGATCCCATTTGCTATGTGTTTAGTGAAATAAGGAATGAGATAGAAACCAGGAATAACAATACATTTTGATTTAAAATGAATGATCTGGGAACTCTCTCAGTCAGGTCCGAATGAGAAATATATGAAAATATGGAGAAGCAGCCAGCATATCTGCCAAGAATCAAAAAACATTCTAGTGTAATGGCAAAGACAGCATGTCATCCAGCAGGACTCAAGACAGAAAAGGTAATAACAAGGAGAAAGTATGTGTTCTTATTAAAATGTTATGTGCTAAATATGCAGTAAGGCAGGACAAATGTACTAACTATTTTTATCTGCAAGTCCTCCTTCTTGCTTGATTATAGCTATCTAAAAGGTAGATTGGTTAACCAAGACAGATTCTCTTGTATTTTGTATTACTTCTGTTGAAAATAAAAATGTCATTGCTGGGTGGTTTGTTTTGTTTTTTTATTCTGATTACATTTGCCAAAATGTCACTTTTTTACCCTTGATTTTCTTTCTGCTCTGATGACCAAAATGCACAAAGATTATGCAACTAGCAGAAAATCACAAACACACAAACAAAACCCCTGATTCCGTTTAGCACAGTATCCACAGAATCATTTTGCTTCAGTAGCGGTATAATTCACCACAATAAGGCCATGGAACCAACATCCATGAATACGTTGATACTGATATGTTTTCAATGCTTTTCTAGCTCTTCCTTGGATCTCTGAATATATTCCAAGACCTTGTTGCTACTGCCAGATATAGATGGTATACTAAACCAAGAGGCAGAAACAGAATAAAACTTGGCCTCACAGAATATCACTGCTAAATTGTTTCCCTAGTTCTAAGCATATTAGGGCAACTCTCTTCTACTACAATTGCAGTAAATCCCAATTTTAAGCATCCTGTTTAAGGGCATGCTCTCTTGTACTTCCACGTCCTGCCCCCAAATCAATTCACTTTATGTCCATAGCTGGCTCAGCAAGTAGTTCGTTTCTTGGTACAAAAGAGAAACTGAAGAAATAACCACAGGCACAGAAGTCTGATATCACTTGACAGACTGAGGGATTTCAGTGGTGCCATCTCACTATTCCATAAACTAGAGCTTCTAAAGACAGCAGTGCAAGCATCATAATTTGGAAATTGATTGAAATGCTTCTGCACTCACAGGTCTGACTCGCTCTCTGGTTCAATGAACCCCAGAAGACACTACATACATAATCCTTTCAAAGTAAATGAGGCACTAGCTCAAAAAATGGAAGTTTGTGAATTTAAAGGAACTTCTGTTTTAGCAGAGGGTTCTTGGGAGCAGAAAAGTAGAGGCATTATTAGGCATCCGTTCTCACAAATGAAAAACATGGGGGGGGGGAGGAGAGGGGTTCTGTTCCAATCAGAGTCTTGGATAGGGTTGCCAACCCTCCCAGATTGGCCAGGAGTCTACTGGAATCAGCACTGATCTCCCGGTGACTACAGAAAGCAATCCGGGAGATTGATATTGTGAAAGGGTTGAAGAGCACAATTAACGACATTATATCATGTTGGGGGAAAAAATCTCCCGGAATACCTTCAGTCAGAGTTGGCACCCCTCATCTTGGAAACAAAGGTGCTTAGCCCTGTTAGTCTAAAGTGAGGCAGAAGCTAGTTTCAAAAGGTGTTATTCTGCCCTAAGGCACCAGAGAGGCAGGAGCTTTTGTAGGCAACAACCTGTTTTGTCAGATGCTTGGAACCGACAAAGGAGGTTGTTGCCTACAAAAGCTCATACCTCTGTGAATCAGTTAGTCCATAAGGTGCAACAGGGCTTCTTCAGGGCTTTGGAAAGCAAATCTTATACCCTCTACAAATCATTTTTTGAAGATGACAGGAAACTAGGCATGGTCAATGGAACCCTAAGAAACTCCTCCTTATCTACTAAGCAAAGTGAGCCTGAGAGAGGAGGAATAAAAAGGTCTGAGACAATCTGGAAGGAATAATTGGAAAAAAGTTGCAGGGTGCCAATGGAAGAAACAGAAGAAAGACATGGGTGGGGCGAAGGAAGGGAATACAAAAACCTCAAGAATAGAGCTCAGAGAAGAATGTACATATTCCTATCCTGCAGCTTGTTTTAAAAGAGTGGTTACTAATTGTGGAATTCACAGAATTATATTTTAACGTGCCATAGGTACTTTGGACTGCATGGCTCTCCTTCTGCCTCACAGCACAGTGGCTAAGCAATGTTTGGTAACCTGAAGGGTTGAGTTCAAATCATTGTGCTCTAAAATTACTAGTAACTGAAACTAAACTTATGTGCATTTAATTCTTTCCAACAGTGGGCACAAAGAAGCCAGCCAGTTCTTGCCAATCAGCTCTACTTTCTGTAGACTTTCTGTTGGAATTATACAGAAACAGAAAACACAGGTTCTGGAAGAGGGGTGTGGGAGAATTAAGTTTCCATTGAAAAAGAGTCTCAGTTTTTCCCAGGAAGTTTTTGTTTCAGGAGGTCTTGATCAATACTGGAACATCTGTTTGCTGAACTGACCCAAAACAGTTCTTTTGAGTCAGTACAACTTTAAGCTGCATTTCCCTATAGTTACCTCATGAAAGCTCAAGTTCCCATTCTCTCCTATGGCTGGACTTATTGGAAGACTGCATTTCCCATAATGCAATATACTCCTTAACCCGAATCAGCATGCAACATCATGGATGTTGCATGACTGTAGGGACTTCTTGAGTATTATATTCTGGCCTCAGAGTCTGTCTTAAAGAAGAATTATAGTCCTCAACTAAAACTCCCAGGAGGCAAACTGACATAAAATGGAAATGCAGTTTGGTGTTCAGCTGAGGCAAGATGATTTTTTTTTTTTTAAAGGATGCATTTCAATGTTGGGAATTTCAGTGTGTCATTGTGATTTGAAAAGTTGAAACAAAATAGTATGAGATATCTAAATCGAAATTTTGGGCAATATTTTATTCCTAAGGAATGGGGGAGAGGATCCATATTTAAATTTTCCATCCTGATTCAGGCTAAAAACAAAATGTTAAAGCATAGGAATTTTCACTCAGCTCTAATTACTAGTCTCTCTTTCAACCATAGAAAAATGATGCCCTCAGTCATGGATACATCTCCTTTACTATTATAACTGTCTTTTCTGAGTATTCATCTACCTGTTCCACTCTCAAAAAGAACTATACAAATTGCAGTCATATTTAGGGTTGACCTGTAACCAGGATGCTGACAATTTTGACTTTCGTACCTGCAGGAATTTTGTGCATCCAATAGAAGCACCAAGACAGATTTTTTTTCAGTGCAACTCTTTAGGATTTCAAAGACCTTCGCTTGCTTATTGGATTTTCCCGTGATAACCCTTTTCGAAGAAAATAGCCATTCAGTCTTTTCCCATAGTTACCAACTTATGTTGAGACAAAAAGCTCTTTTTCTTAAAACTGAACCTGAAAATGGGGGTTCAACCTATACTCAGGGTGGATTAATTATGGGCACATTAAGCTAGGATTACCACAGAACCCTGAGGCTTCACTTGAGAACAGGTTTCCATTGTGCTCAGTACTAACACAGAAAATCTGTCACAAAGACTTTGCAATCTAAAGGGATGAGATGGACAAAAGGTGCAAAAAAGTCATTATTGTTACCATAATTTCAGAGGCACAAAGCAGTTACACGACTTACCTAAAATGACACAGGAAATCTGTGGCAATACCAGAAACTTCATTGCAAACTTGTATCCATTTGTTTCTGTTTCAGAAGCTAAGACATGATATTTTGTTTACAAATGATAGCACTAGAAGTTAATACAGAATTCAAAAGCCTGACCTTACCAAACCATAAATACTCTAGGGACTTAATCTTACCTGGTGTAAAATGTTATACCATTTTCATGTGGAGGGCACTCCCATGTATGCCATTATTCATTCTCCAAATTCACATGAAAAGCTCTGCCGTTTCCACCTCCCCGCCCCCCAACAAAACACACACACATACTTTGACTTAACTCCGTTGAAAACAATGCGAGCTACAAAATTCATACACATTCACAACAGGCATGTTCACAGAAGAGATGCCAAGAAGTTTATAAAAGGCCAGTGAATTGATTGATAATACAAACAAAATCACTCAAGGAAAGAGATAAACTACATCAGGTACTTCATATTTTCTTCAAATACTATTTTAGTCAAGTGCAGCTCTGTATATTCTGCAAGGCAAGACCGACTTGTGGCATTAAAACAATACACTTTCTGTAAACAAGACAGTCAGGAGTTCTTTTTCTCTATAAAGAGCTGACTACAACTATTAAGGGCAGGATTTACATGGAAGGAATTCTGTTTACATTTGGGTCAACTGCCACAAAAGATATAGCCAGCAGGTCCCTTTTACCTAAGCATAATAAAGTTATAAAAACAGTATGGTCATCTAACATATTCTGATAAAAATAAAAATCAGTTTTACAATAAATTTTCAGAATGCAAGTTCTCACTACACAACAAATAATACACCTAGCTCCTCACTGACTTTCTGACGGTAAAAGCACTTTTTTTGTCTCTTAGGAAAACAACTTTATCAGGATTGTAAAAGAAGTTATGTGAGCCTCAACATATCTGATTAACAGAGGGACAGATATGAATGATAAATAGCTACTTACTTCTGATAATTTGTTACAGATAACAATATGAACAGTGCTCCATCAAACAGTATATCCTGCTGATGAAGGGTAAAGTAGGAGAATGAAAAGACATCCGATAGGAAAACACCATTCAAAGAGATTATAAAAGTACAGGATGTATTAAACATGCCAATACAAGTAAAGTTGCATTATTCCAGGTCACTGAAACATAAAATCCAAGTTAATCATAAAGGGGAAACAAGGAACATTACCTAAATGCATACCTCATTTAGGAAAAGCACAATGACCTTACAGTACAAAATAAGGATTTGTATCCACAAAAAAAGAGCTTTCTACTTACCCTACAGTATGTACCATGATCTCTTATGCCACCTTAATTCCAATAAATCCAGTTGTTTTATATTTAAAGAAATACTTTAGTCCTTCAAGGGACAAGGGAAAGCTAACAAAACAGAACTTTAGAAGAAGCAAGGCAGAGAAAGATGAATTTAAACCCTGGCTCAAGATGCTATGTATTCTGCATCTATCTTTAACTTGTAAATGATTTGGTTTCACATTCCACTGAAGTCCCGCTGGCAGATGCCTTTGCAAAGCTTACCAATCACAGGCACTCCCTTTCTTTTTTTTTTTCTTCCGTCCTCTCTCTCTTTCCCTCCCACCTCCACCTCACTCTACCACTGCACTCCACCCCCACCTTTTCTCTTCCTCTCTCATCTATCTTTTACCTGTCTCTACAAGATGAAAGGAGATGCTTTCATTGATCATTAGTTCAGACAAATGGGAAAGCAAAAACTTCTCACTGCCTCCCCTCTACATAAACAGGCTGTTTTGCAGTCAGGAATTAACTGACTTCTAAACTTGGCTGCCCAGGGAAGGAATGTTCTGAGTGACATTCCTGAGAGCCTGAAGCAACAAAGCTCAGGCTCTATTCTGCTCCTTAAAACATGGAGAATTTGCAGGTTTGCACCACAGATTATGCACAGCTTTTTCAAGGGGATTTATTTAAAAAAAAAAACAAAAAACAAACAATCCTCTCCTTCCTCCCACAGGGTTACAAGAAATTTTAGTCACAGCAATCAAATTGGTACTCTCATGACATTTTCCTCTGAACATGGTGTTTTACATTGAAGGAAACCAACTCAGCTGGTATAAATAGGCTAAAAAAAACCCCCATTCCTTCCTTCAAGCCCATTTTCAAACATGTTGCTGCAGCACATCAAAAGAAAAAATGACAAGCTGGCAATGGCTGCTTATGTTCAAGGGAGAGGTAGCTCAAATGACTGCCTGTGCCAAATCTAATATTGGTCAAAGGCAAAGCCTGAGAGTTTGAATCCTAGAATCACTGATTAAATCACAATGTGAAATAAGATCACAAGAAAGCATTATCTATAGATGGTTTCTAATCCAGCCAGCTGGAGAGGGAGAGAAGGAGGGAGGCAAGGAGGAGCATCTCAGCCTCTGTGGTATTTCACTAGCTGTCATATAAGCTTCACTAGGGAATCATATTTGGAAGCTTACAGCAGTTTTGCCTGTGGAAAGAGATCTTTATCAAGGAATAGTGTGTAAAAATAAAGATCTTCTTACCAGATAGCGAACACAAAGCATCTAAGACATTCTTATCTACCTATAGTTATCACATTAAAGCATATCTGTTCAGAAGCCAGGTCCTAATAATATATATAAACAGACTACTCATTAATAGCAGTATTCAAGGTGACTGAAAGAAGGGGTGAGGAGGAAGGGACTCCTTCCACACAACCCAGAAAGTAAATATTCATACCAGTGCCTTCAGTAATCATGAGTGGTAACACAAACCTCTGGTCCTTAATATCACACATTTGAAGTTGCATGGTTTTAATTTGTAAACACATATGCAGTTAAATATTGGTTGCAAACAAGGCTTTCTTATCTCAAACATCCCAGTAAGCGAGAATGGAACAAACCACAGGATTGTATATAAAGCATATGAATTATTGAATGCTTTCAGCTGAAGCCTGGAAAATATCAATTTACAATCGCACCAATTTATATAGAATGACAACATGGCAAATATCTGTATTTTACAGTCTCAGGCCTTTGTCTGAACTGTTGTTAACAACAGTTCTTAACTGTGTTTGCAACTAAACAAGTGCTGAACATAGGTCACGTGCAAGCATAGAGAACAACAAACTATTAAACAAATGTTCAATTGTAATCATGATAACCAACAGCTGTCAGCAATGGGACTTTCTGATTACACAGATGAGGTCTTAAACCTTTCAAGCACCTGTGCTGAAAAAAAATTGGTCTGAATAGGGACAGAAGTTACTCACAAACCGGTTTAAAACTCTAACAGATCAGAAGTTCAGTGCACTTAAACAACCTACAAAAGGGACAAAACCAGTTTAAGATAAACCTGACTGGATCAGACTTAACTGACTTAGGTCAAACCAGTTTATGGAACTTCTATCCCACATCTCTTCACTGTTCAAGTTAACCCCAATTCCCCAGTATCCCAGGATGCTTTGCAGACCTGAGCTGGGCTGTCTGCTCCAGAGAGCAGGGTTGGCCCCATCCCTCTGCTCCCTAGCCAGAGCGCTATCACTGCTCTAGCTGGCTGAGAAGCGGGTAGGGGTGGGAAATCTGGCTCCAGACAGCAGCCAGGCCTACCTGCTGGGGTGGAGGAGCCCCTACCAGGATTTTCCCCCTCTTGCCACTGGAGCAGAGGAAGAGGGGTGACCAGACCCTGAGGCCAGGCAGGCAGGCAGGCAGAGGCAGAGGGGGAGAGGGGGCTTTAAGCCCCCTGTCCTCCCACCCGGGACTCCAGCCAGGATCTGCCCAGCAGGTCTCTGCTCCCCACTTGAGCAGAGGGGGTGGGGGCATAGCCAGATGCCAGCCAGGCTAGCAGGCTGAGACGAGGGGTGTGGGAGTTAAACCCCGCTCCTTTCCATTCCCCCTGCAAGGGACCCACAGGCAGGGACTGCCTGGCAGGCATGAAGTAGCCCCTGCCTGGCTTTTCCCCTGCTCCCTGCTCAAGCAGATGGCTGGGGATGTGGCCAGATGCCAGCCAAAGTATCTGGCCATGCCCCTGGCCCCTCCACTGGAGCAGGAAGCGGGGGAAAAGCCAGACAAGGGCTGCTTTGCCTCTGCCAAGCAGACCCCAACTGAGTTCCCACGCAGGCTAGGGGGACGGAAGCTTAAACCTCCCTCCCTGGTTCTGGACCCTAGCCAGGATTTGCCCCTAGGCTAAGGGGGTTGGGGGTAGCCCCGACTTCTGCCCTACCCCAGCTTGAGCGGGGGAGAGGGCAGCACTTGCCAGGGTTTTCTCCCTTACTCAAACACCGGGTAGGGGGCATGGCCACGTCCCAGCCCAGGACAAAAGATATAGCCAGCAGTTCCCTTTTACCTAAACATAATAAAGTTATAAAAACAGTACTGCCAACACGGCTGGGACACTGAGGCAAGGGGGTTAAATCCCGCTCCTCCCCACCTGAGAATGCCAGCCCTGCCCTCCCTCTCCACAAGAGGAAGTAGCTGGGGGGGGGGGGGGCAAAAATCTGGCAAGCACTGCTTCCCCACAGGCAAGCCCTGGCTGGGGCCAGAGAGGGAGTTTAAACCTCTCCATCCCCACCTTAGCCCACAAGATGGCAGCTTGGGCGTGGTCACAGCTCTGGCTATTTGATCAAGCTGGGACAGGAACCTGGCAGTGGCTGCCCCTGGGGCAAATGCAAACTGTGGTCCTGTGCAGGCAAGGAGGGCCTCCCCACCTTAGCCTACGAGCCCCTTGTTGGGGTATAGCTACACACCTCCTGCTCAAGGGGGAGGCAAAACCCTGGCAGGGAGTCAGGGACAGAAGCCTAGCAGGGGCTGCTCCCCCCACCCCAGGCAGATCAGTGTTGGGGTCCCATGTGGGACACGGAGGGGGGTTTAAAGCCCCCCTTTCCCTGGCCTAAGCATGCTGGCCCCAGGCTGGGGCCTGGTCATGTCACTTCTGCTCCAGCAGGGAGTGGAGGAAAGTCTTGGAGGACTTCTCTCCTTCCTTCCCTTTGGCAGTCAGGGAGGTGTGCTCTAGCACCCCCCAGCTTTTGGCCTGAGCTACTGCGGGCACGTGGATGCATTTCCAAAATTAGAAGTGTATGTGTGTACACTTGCTTCTTGGTTCAACATACACAGCTTAGACTAACCTGCAAAGATTAAATCAATTCAGCCTCTGGCTTGTTGACTATCTGTACTTAACCCATAAGTTACGTCCTACCTTAGAAAGGAAATATTGCAAGTTTTTCAAGTACATCACTACAGGAGAATGCCCACTGAATATCCCTGAATGATAAAATGTAGGCAACTACTGTTCTAGCCTGCCTATTTCTGCCCTCCCCCCCAATAAACATATAAAAACTTCATCTGAAACAGAATTTTGTTCACTTAACTTTTGTCAGCAGCAGCTATTGGTCTCAGGAGACCTTGGAGATTGCACCTTTGGTGGGTTACTGAGTACCATCACAGCTTCTAGAGTGGCTGACAATTCCAATGTGTGACAAGCAGACCCTTTGGCAAGTTGCACATAGAAACTTGGCTGAGATTGCACTGGTATGCTGAATACTGTCTTGTCTCGTCTGCCTCCGATGCCTCTTCTCCATCTCATCATCACTGACCCTCTCCTTCTTGAAACACCATAGGCCCTACTTCCCAGGGGCTTTCCACTTGCAGCTGGCAAATTAATCAACTACCAACTGAAAAGAATATTCACAAGCTGCCAAATAAACAAAAGTTACCCAAAATCCTGAAATGGTCTATATGGGCTTTTAGCAAGAAGCATTTCCCTTGACCAGGACTAAAGGGCAGCAATATAACAATTTAAAGCGTGTGCATTAGTAGGAAAGAAACACACTTGTTTTAAATCCCTAAACTTTTCTCCTTGTAGTAAATGTTGTCTTGCACATGTTCATAACATACACAGCCTTAAAAACATGCCATGCATTTCTAGCCTGACTTTGATATCTTCTAAATTTTCTTTGCCTCATTTTCCCCAAATTATGAACTCTGACCATGATGAACTGGGAATCTATGTGCCACTTATGAATTCTGATTAATTTTATGAAATAGCTGTACCACTGAAAAACACAGCATATAGTATCCCTCATCTTTAGTCAGGGCTATATCACATTATCTCCCAGACAAGGGACAATGGAGGGTTGTTACACCTTGATGGTCTCCAGTCAAATGTGACTATCTTAGGACAGTAGAACAGACATATTCTAGATCAAACCAGCTTTCTCCAATTTTTCTGCATGGGGATGGAGTACTAAGAGTGGAAAAATCCTCAGGCAAGAGAACAAAGAAGTCAAGCATTAGCATTAGATTTTAAAAACCACAGAGCCTGAAAGATTCTGAGACTTACCGAGACAGAAGAAACTTGGGTAGATGAGAAGAACAGAGATTCTCCTTTGCTGCAAGGCCAACCAAGGAAAAAGAAGGTTCTCTGAAGAAGAGAGACAGACACACACCCTGACCTGGATAAAAAGCCACATACAGAAAGGGAATCCCATCCTCCTTGGAAAGCTCTGACCAAATTCCCAAGAATACTCAAGAGTGGTAAGGAAACTGAGGCAAGAAAATGTATAAGTTGTTTTTATTACTTTGTCTTGTTTTCTATATTTTGAATACCAACTAAAGTATAAAAGCATAAGAGTTAAAAAAAAAATCAAAAGTTTGTGCAACTGTTTGCTTCAAATACCACATGTCCCTCAATTTTAGTAAAACCTAAATTCAGAGCACTGCTACACTGGAACTCTGGAACAGAGTTTGCTTAAGCTACCCTGAGGAGATCAGGAAGAGGGGATGGAAAGAAATCAACACTGGTGCTGGGGGCCAAGGGCAGTTATGCTATGAGATTCTACTTCTTTGAAGGTGCAAGAGAAAGACTGGACCTAGGAAGCATGCCAAGTAGACCAATGAAAGAGTCAGTACTGTGGCCCACTGCAGCCCGATGGACGCTTGAGGGCACACAAATCTAGCATGGTTGGACTGGAAGATGGCATAGAGTGCACTCTCAGCAAATTTGCAGATGACACTAAGCTAGGGGGAGTAGTAGATATGCTGGAGGGGAGGGCTAGAATTCAGAGCGACTTAGACAAATTGGAGGATTGGGCTAAAAAGCAATCTCATGAGGTTCAACAAGGACAAGTGCAAAGTCCTGCACTTAGGACAGAACAAAACCATGCACGAGTACAGGCTGGGGGCTGACTGGCTGGGCAGCAGATCTGTAGAAAAGGACCTGGGGGTTACAGTGGACAATAAGCTGAACATGAGTCAACAGTGTGCCCTTGTTGCCAAGAAGACTAACGGCATACTGGGCTGCATTGGTAGATGTGTTGCCAGTAGGTCAAGCGAAGTGATTCTTTCCCTCTTATTCAGCACTGGTGAGGCCACATCTGTTCAGTTTTGGGCCTCCCTCTACAGAAAGGATGTGGACATATTGGAGAGAGTCCAGAGGAGAGCAACAAAAATGGTGAGGGGGCTGGGGAACATGACTTATGGGGAAGGATTGAGGAAACTGAGCTTATTTAGTCTAGAAAAGAGGAGTCCCCTTTCAGGGGACTTAAGGGCAGCCTTCAACTACCTGAAGGGGGCTTTGAAAGAGGATGGAGCTAGACTGTTTTCAGTGATGAGAGAACAAGGAGCAACAGTCTCAAATTGCACCAAGGGAAGTTTAGGTTAGATATTAGGAAGAATTTTCTCATAAGGAGGGTAGTAAAACACTGGAACAGGTTACTCAGAGAGGTGGTAGAAGCTCCATCCTTAGAGGTTTTCAAAACCCAGCTAGACAAAGCTTTGGCTGGGATGATCTAGTTGGGTCCTGCTTTGACTAGATGATTTCCTGATGGCTCTTCCAACCTTAACTTTCTATGATTCTATGATTTTATGACCCAAAATACAGAAGTCTGGTGAATATACAGCTGTTGGAGCTTTACCAGGGTTGGATTAAGGCATAATAAATCATAGAAAATTAGGGTTGGAAGGGACCTCAGGACGTCATCTAGTCCAACCCCCTGCTCAAAGCAGGACCATCCCCAACTAAATGATCCCAGGCAAGGCTTTTTTGTGAACTTCATAACAAGTCGAGACCCTTTCAAGAATCTTAGTATTCTTGTATGTACTAATATCTTAAATCCAGTAGCACATTATGTACTGATCTCTGATTATGCCTCCCTATTCTTTCTAACAGGAAAATGTCCCTGTCTATCGTAGACACTGGGGCACTGTAGCTTCCTACCACTCTTAATTTATCATGCCTAATGGGCACAATCTTATCCTTTACATGTAGCTACTTAAAGAGGGCACAAATTCATTATTTGCCTTTTATTTGTCTGTTTTTCTGTCTCTTTACAAGATGTTTACTGTGCACTAGATTAATTAGCTGTACAATAAACATCTCAGCATCTACATGTGTGACCCTGTTAGGTGGGACTAAACTAATTTATTCATCAGCAGGATAATACTTGTAAACATAAGTACTATCCTACTGTGGAGTTAAAAAAAACTCCACAGCAGTGCACAGTAGGCACTGCCCCAGATGGCTGGGGCATGAGGCTGCCTGCCAGCTAATCATGCACTGAAGTACCCTTGTGCCCCAGCCAGCCCCTTCACAGCATGCTGAGCCAGGGGGAACCGCCCCAGGCTAACAGGGTGAACCTCTGGGCCGCTGCTAGCTGGGGCTGCTCCGACTCTAACTCAACGTACTGTGCTTCCAGGCATGCATTCAAATGGCAGTAAACTCCAGGGCACACGTTCAAACAGAGCACATGGGAGCAGTAAATTCTCGTGTTTACTGTTTCACATTAATTGCATGTGTAGACAGGCCCAGTTTGTTTAAATTTACTTGTCTAGACAGGCTTAGATTTTAACTTTAATGGGATGACTTAAGTGAGGATCATTTTAAAAAGTAAGGCTGTGAATATGAGGCTTTCATTAGTCTGACCCAAAGATATAATAGATTTTATTCTCCTGACTTTATCCATAGTTATTGTAAATCAATCTAATTCCAGGCTTGGTAGAGCACTCCCAGGACTGAATGTCTTCTCCAGATAACCACTCCTACCTCTTTTATATTCAGGCAAGGTATAAAGCCACCTGCACCAGTGTGTCGGTAAAACCCACTTTTTTCCAGTTGGATCATCTATTACTGGAAGGGAAGTTTAGTCAAAGCACCACCAGGGAATTAAGACAGTTGTGAAGAGTTATGTCCCATATGTGTAAATACACATGTCAAATTAAGACAGTATCTAAATTAATAACTACCCAGGTAGAGAAAGTACCAGGAAAAGACACTGCATTGAGCAATTTTGCATTGACAAGTGATTCAACTGGATTATCCATCTTCAATTTCTTTCATTTTGCAAACAGATTCAATCTCAGTTGTAGATCATTAATTTTCTATTACTCTGACAAATGGTTCACTAATAATTTCTTTAATATTGCCTGTTATATGCTTTTATTCTAGAAAGTTGTATGCTATCCCAACTTTATAAAGTAATACTAATATCTTATATATCTTTCAGCAAACCTAAAAAAAGAAAAAAGCCACTCAGACACCTATAATACCATAGCATTATCTGCAAAGCAGTCAGAATGATGCCATAAAAACAAAATGCAGTGGAACAATGCAGGACCAAAATATAAGCATTAAAAATAAAGAAGAAACTTGTAGCTAATTACAATAATATGAAGTTACTTTGTACTTCGCAAAAATAAAACGATTAGTTTTCTTTTTGCAAAGTAATAATTCACTTTATTTAAGAAAAACAACAAAAAGACCTGTTACATTTTTCCATGAAGCAAAATTACCTTATGCTAGCGAGAAATATAGCACTAATGAAGACAACTTTTCACTAGAAACTTATGGGTCTAAATGCTTTCCCCCACTCTTCTACTAGCCAGCCCTGAGGACTACTAGAGAATTCCTGCTTTCATTACGTCTCTTCCAAAGACCAAGAATTAGTAGAACACTGACAAAAATCAATGGGCAAACGCAAGATACAATGTCTCTAAGATGCAATAAAATGAAGATGACTTTCAAACACAGTGAACTGTCTGTGGGATTGAATTTTAATATTATAACACAAAAAAATTTACAGAAAACAACTACAAGCATAAAACATACAGGACTCTGCCTGCATGCATTGGTATACCATGAAGCACTGAAAGAAGACTTCTTTTTTTTTTGGTGGGACTCCTAGACAAATTTCAGAGATGCATCATCTATAGTTGGATCCAGATCTAAAAAACCTGAACCCAAAAGGCTTAAACTGACAGCTCTTAAAAAGAAAGACTTCACACCAACTGTAAAGGTTTATGTATAGTACATAAGTACAGCACATAATTCCTCGCAGTTTAGGGATGTTAGAACCAATATTGCTGAAAGTTATAGAATCCAATTGCAACCTAGAATCCAATTGCAACTTAGCACACACACAAACCATTGTGAAGATAGCTCAGAGCACTCTAGTCTTAAATAAGATATACCATTGCAATTCACACCCAGTAAAGCTGACTGTAGGTTTGAGCACACCCAGATCATACAGCGAGCACCAGTCTCATCATAAGTCAATACTAAAGTGGATTCATTTTGCCAAAAGGTGGCTCTCTCACCTTTGCTCATCCTACAGCTCAGATGTCAAGGGTGCACTCTGTGCTCTTTCACAGCAGATGTAATGAAGGGTACTTATTTTTTGCATGGACAGGTGACCAAAGGTCCTTAATAGAAATCTGAAGAGTAGGAGTGCACACAGGCTCTTCTCCAGAATTGAAAGGGACTAATCTAGGAAAATGCTTTAAACTAGGCTCTGTTCTACTTAGTCCAAAGTAAAAAAAAAATAACTCGCACCCTGACAGCCCTCCCCACCCTTAACTGTCTCATAAAAATCTGGCACTCACTTTATTTTGCCTTGTAACAGAACCGCCTGAGAAAGAAGGAAAAACTTTTAACATCTTTTACTGGGGAAAAAAAATCACAAGAACTCTGACCCTGAGGGCAATTAAGGATTCAGGAAACTGCTAATGAGATGAGGAACTTATTACATAAAAGTCACTAAGTTTAGTATCATACAGATTGGTTGTTTAAAAATCACTTGCGGCTAACTAGCTCTGTAGGATATGAGTTGCTGTTCCCAAACCAATTCCAAGTGGACAGTTGTCTCAATCATGTAATCGCCTCCATTCCTATAGAGAGATGCACAGAAAAACCATAAATTGGCACTCTGGTCTCTGTTAAAGGAAAAGACTGAAGGTTTAGACTAAGTCCTAGAGCAGTGATCCTTAAGCAGGGTGCCATGAGACTTTTTTAAGGGTGTCACACAATGGGATGCAAATATTTGGTGTGCAAATACCTACACAATTCATAAGATAAACTCAAAGGCTCTGTCCAGACGTGTCCGGCCGTGCAGTACATGGCACCACAGATGCATCTGCGGTGCCACACACTGCACTTTCAGTTGTTCCCTGCACTGCTACCTTGCCAAGATCAAAAAAAAAACCTGCATGGAAAACAAGCAGGGTAGTACACATGGCAGCAGCATGCGCTGCCCTAAAGTGGAGCCTGGCCTGCCGGAGCCACACTCTGGCTGCTAGCCAGGCTCCCTGCTGAAGGAGTGCTATGGCTGCAGGTCCCCCAGGACTCCAGGTAAGACTGCTGGCTCCCCCACCCGACCCGAGGTAATCTGCCATGCACCAGAGGGGATGTGGCAAGTCATTTCCCAGGGAGAAGAAGCAGCAGCACAAGGTGCACAGCTGCTTCTTGTCCCCAGGGAAACAAACATCTGTGCTCATGTGGATGTGTCCAGAGATATCAAATAGGAATTGACAGTGTCAAAACATTTTAGCCTCGTGGTCTTTCTGAGTTCCTTGCACCAAAAGAATTGTTCTATTAACTTTCACTAGTTTCTTGACTATTGAAAAATAAGAGCTGGCATTTTTCAAAGAAGCCTTGAGGCTAACAAGGTTGAAAACCACTGCTTTAGAGGTCCAAGCCCAGGCTGAAAAAATGGGCCAGTGGTCAGGAAGAAGGTTGCCCTACTGCTCCCTCTGCTGTACCCAAATTGTGCAGGAATCCCAGATGTTAGTAACCTGGAGCTGTGTATTGAATGGTACCTTTCACGAACAACACATTCGCAAGACAAACACAGGGAAACCTGAAAAAAGGATGAAGAAAATCAGGACTGCTGAGCAAAAAAGAGAGAAAATGACACCACAAAATATTAAATATGTAAAAACCTGTGAGTCTCTTTCTTGACTTCCTGAGCATTGGCACAAACCCTACAATCCTAGAGTTGGTACAGGGAATGTGGCACAAAATGCCTTCCCCGTAAGCTTATTATAGATAATGATCTCATCTTAAAAGAAATATGGATGTCACGATTAGCTGCATGGCTCAGACTGCAGAGAAATGTACAAGAAGCTGTTCAAGCATAGTTGCTTATAGCAGGAGAATGACAAGTTATATAACGTAGTCAGTAAATGCTTCAGAAACTGTGGTTCATTGCAGGCATCAAAAGGGAAAAAAAAACTGAGAGTCTCAGTAATGCCACACTGAATTTAAAAAGTGATATTTAAAACCAGGAAAACAAATAATCTAGGAATTTAGTCAATTAATAACTGGAAATTATCAGTCTGATTTAGTGAAAGAATTATTTTAACCCATAAGAACCTGAATGCTTTCAATCAATAAACTCACTACGTTTTTGAAGATTGAGAAATTGGTAATATTAGATATCACCCATAAACCACATCCTATCAGTCTCCTGTAGGTTTTGTACTTCAAGAAAAAGGTAAATTAAGGTTCAAATGTTAGTTTTTTGCAGCAGGGCTTCACCAATAATCTTTCAGCTACACCAAACTTCCTCATCTGGCGTTCTGATTTTGTAATAATCCAAGATAGATTTGAGATTATCTCCAAGAAAGAATCTTTTTAGCAAGTTTTCTCAGAAGGTGGAAGTTAACCAGAATGGGAAAGAATGAATGAATAAATCAGCATACCGATATTTACACTTTACTTATGAGTATACACAGTGCAGGCATGAAAGGGATGGCAAATATCAGCGTGAAATGAACCAATTCAGATCTGTTTGCCTTAAAAGAAAAATCATAAGCACATCCTAAACTTTGAATACAATTATAGATGCTACACAGGAAAAACCCAAACCATTATAAATACCAGTGAATTCTGGAAATGGGGTGTTACAGTTAGGAGATCCCAGTGTTCCCTTGTATGAATGCCTTAAAATATGATTTTATTTTTATATTGAAAATTATTTATCAGCTAATCAAATATATTACAAAGCAGGATTTCCTATACAATCTTAATACAGTAAATTATGCTTACACTTATCAGACTTGGTTTAATTAAGTAACAATTGGCATCTACAAAACAAGACAAGTCTGAAGGAAATCAGGTCAGTATTTTTAAAGATCTGACTATTTAGCAAGGGATTTTTCTAAAGACCTCAGCATCAACCTAATTCTTCTCTCGGTATCAGTTTTAACTGTAATACTACTGACTTCAATGGCCGTGTGTAGACAAAACGAAAGGCGTGTGTGCACGACACTTTAAAGAGGGCTAAATGCTTTTGCACCACTTTAATAGTGTCGGTGTTTCCATGCAACGACCGCGTATTGCGCATTAATTCCGCTGCTGTAGGAAATTCAGCGGCATAATGAGCCTTAAATGCCTTGGGGTGCAGCAAACTAAAACTCCAAGGAGGAGTTTTAGTTTGCGCCGCTACAGCCGTGGAGTGAAGCACTGGGCTCCTACAGCTGCGAAGCGAAGCATCAGACTCCGTGCAGCTCCATGGCTCTGCAGTAAACCCTGTAGGCAGCCTGGCAGCAGCCTGGAGAAGCAGGCTCTGCCCAAGAAAAGCGGTGAGCCTGATCCTGCCCCCACCCAACCCAGAGCCTGCATGAGCTGTTCAGGGGCCTGGTGCTTCCCTCCACAGCCGCGGTGCCCCCCCGGGACTGCCGGAGCTGGGTGCCTGCAGGCAGGTGCTGCCGCATGGAGGGCCACCACTGCCATGGAGGGAAGCACCAGTCCTCCCGCAGACCAGGGACCGCTCCGCCCACTGGCAGCTCGCCCTCCCCTCCCTGCTGGAGAGGCAGGTAAGTCAGTAGGGTGTGTGCACAACATGGGGATTTAATTACCCCTAAATTGAAGCAGTGTTTTTAAAAACCCACCACTTCAATTTAGGGCCCCCGTTTCATCTACACATGCCCAATGGTAGCAGAATTAGGACAAGGCTGAGGTCGTTTAAAAATCTCCCCTGTAATAAAGTACCACAACAAGAGAATGAGGTTATCTGAATGTGAAATGTCATCAGTCACATGAAGGCCTGAGGTGGGGCACAGAGAGAGACCAGCCAGGACACTGACTTCAGTGACATTCCCTGGATTTACGTGATTGTCAGTGGGCCAACTGAGTCCCATTGAAAGTTGCCTGGATCTGTCTGAGTTAGCCCTGTCTAAAAGCAAACAAATCTGCTTTTATTGTTGAAATTAAATGAAGTGTTAAAGTAAGTTAACAGCATGCTGTTATGCATGCTATTATACTGTTATAGGCTGCAAATAAGTTATATTTTAAAATACTCATTTTAATAGATTCCTAGATAATGACTAATAACACATTTTAAGATTCTTAAATAAGTATGTTATTTTATGCTGATAGTGTCTTCTCAAATTTGAATTATAAGCAACACACAGAAATATAACACAAACTGGGAACAGATCTGGACATACTTACTGCCACTAAGATTCCAGAAAATGATTGTGAATGAACATACTCCTTGTTGCAACACTTCATTACATCTCTCTTAAATCAGTGCATTTATCCCCAAATGAAACAAACAGGTAACTTTCTCAGTTTGGGATACTGTACACTTGATCTAAAAGCCTCAGATGCTGTAATGTAAACTCTTGTGTGTGGCCACTGCTGTGAAAGTCTTGCCCCAGGACTTACGACTGAACACTGAAAAATCTGAGATTAAATTATAGACATCTGAGACACAATTACTAATAAAAACATGCTTTCCCATATACACAGTAGTCTGTTAATATATCCACTGGCACCAATGGCAAGAATGATGCAAATATGTTTCTCTGAGCCATCACTACATTTACATTTTCCCGTTAGCCATAATTTCTATTAGAAAAAAAAAGGTAACGCACCAATACTGGTAGGAACTAAGGTTCCTTGAAACATATTATGGGCAGAAAATAGTTCTCAGGTATTTTAAAAAAAACAGTTTAAGATTACAGGGTTGTCCCTAGTGGCTACAAGAGGGACCTTAGGTCTGTTGCCTTTCTCTCCTATTTTCTTGCCTTTCACAAAGGCGTCTCCCTTCTTGTGCTGTTACTAGGTGCATTCTACTCTACTAAGGAAAACAAAGAGGTGGGTCTATGGCCCTGTCCCCTTTATAACCTACTGCAGAACACACTGGTCATGAATGGCAAGCAGAGACTAGTGTAACTGGGTGGAGGGGAAGCCAGTTACTGGGGAACACAGCCCTGGACAACATCTTTGTTGTGAGGGGGAAGCAAAATAGCCACTGCCACCACAGGCACGGTAGCTTCCCTGAGCACAGCACTAATCTGCTATATCTGAGCAGGCAGGAGGCATGATTCAAAAGAGATGTGGAATACTGTTTACTCCTCTGCATGAAGGAACTGTAAGAGGATTTGTGCCTCTAGAGACAAGTCTTCTTCAAATTCCACCTGGAACAGTACAATTTCTTAACAACCCCCAGGTCAGGCTAGCAGATAAGTGTCACACGGTAGGTCTAGGAATGTAACCAGTTTCCAGTGCCCAAGTATCATTTACAGTTAAATTTTAGCTTTAATTCTAACCCAGAAGTTGTCATTTTCTCTTGTCATCAACAATGGAGGTATATGATTCTTTGACACAATTCAGTCATCCTTATTTAGGCTCTCTCCTCACCTTTCTTTGTTTGTACCACATTAAGCTATGTGACATTAACCTTCCAATGGTATGACGCTTCCAATGTTTTCCTGGAAAAGCTTAGAAGTGACCTAAAGACTGCTTTGTGAAATATAACGCTTCTATACTGCAATAGTTCAAAGTGCAGGCAGTCACTTGGTTCCACAGTTAGAAAATGGGATATTCTGAAATCAAAGTGTCCCTCTTAAAAATGTGATATAATATGGTAATTGCATCATGTTCTTATGGTAAAGCACTGGACTGGGGTCCAGGAGAGCTGAGACCTTGGCCAAGTCTGTTTGAGATTCAAGTTCCAGTTTATTAAGTGGAGACAATACTTCTCTCTCACCTTTTGTTTGTCTTGCATATTTAAACTGTGAGTTCTTTAGGGCAGGGTTTGTCTTAATACTTGTTAATCTAGTATTAACAGTTAATCTGCCAAGAAAAACAGGACGCTGAACTTAGTTGGAGTCTTTAAGTGCTACTGTAATGAAAACAATTATAAAAGTAGCTTTCAGAGTAGGTTTTACTCTGCTTATTGAATGGAAAGATGAGCTAGATACAGACATTAAAAAAGCACACAGCAACAATCTAAGTTATGTGGTTTTCTGCAAGCGGCATCATTTAGATCAGTAGTGAATAGAACATGTGTGCACTTGGTGGGGGGGAAGGGAGAAGGAGGGCATCTTAGACCAGATTCTGCCATTTTAAACCAGTCTGTTTGTGCTGAAGTTCTGTTGTGTTATGGGTATAAACTGGTTTCTGATCACTTATATTTGTAAAAGTGTAAGGCCTGTACCTGGCATTAGTAAACTTAAAAAAAGTAAAAAGTTCTCTCAAGAGGTTTTCCAATCAGCTCTACTATCTGATTAACTACTAAGCACAAAGATTAAAATTTCACTTAATGGAAAGCAAATAGTCCAAGAACAACAAAAAAGTTGCCTTACAAAAGGGACAGAATCTATCTAGCCAGTAAATAATTAAAGCTTTTCTCTGTTCTCTTCCATTTTCTATTTCAAGGCTTTTCATTGTATGGGATCAAAGTCAGCTCTAGTTGCAGTGAGTCAGACAAATCCAACTCTAAAACAGAACGAATGTATGATCTCATCCATTGTGACAGCAGACCTAACATACCACCTGTTTGAACTCCAGTACATAACATTTTTTTTGACAGTTACAGTATCCAGCATACAGCCCTGAATTCAAGGGTGCATAAGGAAATTAACATCACATGAAAAAATAAATGACTAAATCTGGTAAGACTTCATCTGGAATTTCACATTTACTACTGGCTATATCACCTCAGAAGGGACGGAGTAGCAGCAGATGGGTTCAGAGCTGAGGGATGTTAGCGATTAGAAGCATAGGAAACCTTTAGTATGAAGAAAGATCAAGGCAGTTTTGTTTCAACAGGAAAAGAATCAGAGGGGATATGTTATAGATCTGTAAAATAATGGTATAACACATGGAATTTAAACACTTGCTATTCTCTCAGAATAAGAGAAGGTTAAAATTAAAAAGACGAATTTGAGAAGGCTAAAAGGAAATTCCTATTTTTCTTTTTTAAAAGAGCATAATTTAACCTGTGGACGTCTGCAGTAAGTTATAACTGGGACTTTTTTAGCCAATAATATCACAAATAAATGTCACGAGCATGCATGCAGCCACACACATGCACACAGCCAGGAATGCACCATGGCAGCTTGGAGAGCAGTCTGTGGGTGGGGTG
>NW_017728886.1:195843215-195859608 GCF_001723895.1 Crocodylus porosus | reverse complement strand
GCTCCATCCCACACCCTGCCACAGCCCTAGCCCTGGGGTCCCATTCACCGCCCTGCCCTTGCCCCTGCCCCACTCCCTCCCTCACCATGGGGGCCACGATCTGCCTCCCCCATGCTGATTCTCCCCCCACCCCAGACCTCCCGGTAGGACACTGTTCTCCAAGCTGCACAGCTACATTCCTGTAAATTGGCTATCAGATCAGTATTGGCCAATATGGCTGGTTAATAATTGGCTATTGGTATTGGCTAAAAAAATCTTTATTTGTGCACCCCTACCTACTTGGATTCAAATCAGTTTTCAGAATTTTTATGGATGATATAAACCTGGCTGTCCTCATCTGAAAGTTGCTTAGTTTGTTGTGGGGGTGTTTTGGTTTGTCTGTTCTGTTTCAAGGCATCAAGAAACCACTGAGTGCCAGGTGTAGGGAAAAAAACTTCCCTTTTTGTCAGATTATTCCATAGTTGCACAATGCAAGATTGCTTATAATTTCTTTGGAAGTGTTTTGTACTGGCTGAAATATAATATGGCAACACTGTTCAGCAACTTTTAGCAGAGAAATATTTCTATTAACACTGAGGATGGCAGTCAGCTAAAGGGTTTATTTATACAACTTTGTTTCCAACACTTCAAGAAAAACAGGAGTCCTGCAAGTGCAATGTGAAGTTTTGACTTCTAATACCCTGTTTTATGCCATGAGATTAAAACCACGTGAAAATGCTGTTTAGCCTAGATGTATTTAAAGGCAAAGGCCCAAACTGTATCAGAAACTTATAGGAATACATCAACTCCGACTTTAATGAAAAGCTACCTATTTAAACCAGGCCTAGATTTGGGCCCAGGTATATATTTTCCCACTACTATGAGCCATCTTATGTGTTTTCTACTTATTTAATACTTGTTTTGCAAGGACAATTAAAGCCATTAACAAACTTTATAAACCCTAGAATATTTAATTTTACCAGTTTAAATGTAGACCTCACATCCCATAGCATAATTCGAATGCCTACAATAGAAAACAGTTGTAAGAATGGACTTTTTAGCACAGCATATCACTTTAAGTCCTATACACTTTTCTCATGTTACCCAGCATACTTCTCAGCCTCACCTCAGAAATTGCATTGTATAAAATTTACCTTGAAATCGCTGGAAATATTTTTCTTATTGTGTTATTTACTTACCCTGCAAGTAAACAAGCCAAAGGGATAGGTACAGTAAGGACTGGAAAGTGCTGAAGTAGCAGGGGAGGAAAAAAACAAAAAGAAAAGAAAGGGTTCCATTAGCCTTTTGGCCAAACTACAGCTAAGGACCATGTAGCTACTAAGATGGAAAGGGAGCTAATTGAATAGGGAAAAAAAAATGTTTTTAGAATTGGTATTTTATTTGGGGTTTGTGAGACAGCTGTTAGAAAAAAAAAAAAACATTTTCTGGCCTAGGAAGCTTGCTACTGCACCAATTGGTCAGTAACTTGCTGCATTGCTCCATGAAATGACTCACCTTCTTTTTCTTCAGACAACTCAGATTGTGAAATTGTAATGCTGGCCCCACCAAAAAAAAAAGCCACTTACAGTAGAAGTACGTATGTGAAGAGTTCATGTAAAGCTATCAAGATGATAAAAATGTAACTCTAAAAATCATGAGCCGAAAACATGATAATTAAACCTGCAGTGGGTTAAGAGTGTACAACGGGACCTTTAGCCAGCAAGTAAACTTAGCTCAAACAGGAATGTTCCTTCCTTTAGTATCTGGCATTTGAGTTCAACCTTTTTAAGTGCCTCTTCTGTTTACTTAGGGACAGCTCCTTAATCCAAGTCCGCAAGATGACTTCATTTAGTATAAAACCATTCATTACTGGGGTTGAACATGCCCACATTAATAATGTCCTGCAGCTCGTCATATTGAAAAATCATGAAAATAGGTTGAAACATGGAAATAATGACTGCAGTTGTGGGAGCTCAGGCCTGTGTAGAATTTGACTACATCCCCTTGGTTTACTCAAGCTGAACTGTACAAGAACATGATGAATTAGATCAATCTGTAACCTTAAGTGAACCTGTAGGGTAAACCTTACATCACATTTCTTCAGTTCTTTATACCACCCACAAACAAACAGGCCCAGTTTTCTTGGCCCCTGACACATGATATTTTGCATGCTATAGGTGGAGTATACATTTTTAAACAAAAAGCATGCTTGAACTTACTCATTCCAGACCCCTGGAACTGACATTCAGCCAGTAAGATAGACATAATAAGACAGAATTGCCACATTTTCAAAAATAAAATCTGAAATATGAAATACTTCAGATCTTTTCATTTAAAAGACAGCTACTTATGGTCTATTTAGTGCTACAACGGGGCAAATCCAAAGTACCCCTTTATGAAAGCCCATGTGCAGCGGACCTGGATGTAGTTGGCTTTGAGGGGATGTGTGCATTGTAGCCCCTGACAAGTTAAGATAAATTAAAAATCCATGGTTCAGAAAGCAGCAGTGGTGTCCATGGTGTTTTACAGTATGAAGGCAAGGCACAGCTGTCTCCCAAGAGCCTAAAGACTAAATCACACAAGATAGAGCCAAATCTGTCTCACCCTTTGCACTGCAACGTGATGGGAATACCGGCAAAACAGGATATCCTCCACTGTGCAGATCCTCCCATTCCTCAACAGTGCAGGGTCATGAGACTGCTACAACGACTCCCTCTCAAATGCTACCATGCAACTGTCTTAGCTGATGATCCACAATACTAATATTCAGTGTCCTCACTTCAAAGTTCTCCCTCATCATAGGGAGAATCACCATGAAGACTATCCCTGTGGCACATAGTAAATGTCTGTCTCCATCACGGCGACCACAGGCTTCCTAGAGTACAGCTGGCTTTGAAGGAGACTTCAGTGGATGACTTTGTACCCTTATGTCAAAAACAACAATGTTTACTGAGCTTCATTAGATTCCTGCTAAGATACGAAAACTTCTGTTTCAGGTAACAAACTTTTTGCTAGCGGAAGCCTGGAAGGAAAGCTCTTGTCCAAGCTCTACTGTAATGGGTAAAAGACTACAAAGCTGCCCTGATTCCTTTTGGAGGAAAGGAAAAAGGCAGTTACCTTCCTAAGAAGGACATTTGGTATATTCCATTTTAAGATGCCAGATTGCAATAGGCTAGCTGATAGAATTTGAAATAAAAGAACATACTGTTCTTCTACTATCTTCACTGTACAAGAATAAATTGGATGAATAGGAGTGGTATAATAAAGAGATGCTACAGATCTAGTCAGCATCTACCTTCAATATTCACACTTTAAAAAATGACCAACATAGAAGACTAGAATTTTTTTCCCTGAAGTGATGAAAAAGATATTGCAAGCATTTTTTATCTTTAAAAATATTGTTCTTAATATTACTATTACAGCTTGAAGCAGCAATTTGTTTCCCAATTTTCTCTATTACATGTTGCTTTGTTATCACAAACTTTCTCATAAGTGTGGGTTACAGGCTTTGACTTCATGTTTTTAGAGATTTTTTATTCTTTTTTAAGAACTATACTGACTTTGAACATTATATTTGACGTACATATCATTTGAAAAAATACTGAAGACAATTCACCTTTACAGTGACCCTTAAACACACATAGCCATGTTTGTATGAACTGGTGGTGTTTTGAAGGCCCTATGCTTTCACATAGCATCTCCACACAAGTCAGTACTTAGGTACTGTATATTTGGAGCACAGACTGAACATGTACAAATGAAGATGTTCACAGCTTATTATACTGCTCATCATAAACAAGACAATAATAAATACATTTTAATAGAACAAGAACCATGCCTCCCTTTTTAATGGAACACAAATATACATGAGAAATGTAAAGCTGAGGAAAAGGATGATTTTTCTAAAATTTCTCTTTTAAGAGGACAGATTTCATACTATTTAATAGCTACATGTGCACAACTAATCAAAGGAAATCTAAGAATAAATAATATGCCAACTTTCCTTAAGACAAATGGAAGACTCGAGTTGGCTGAATTGTAGTAATAAAGAACATGTAATAATCAATATGAAAGGGAAGTGGCAGGATTAGCTAGCTCATCCTGACAGGTGATAGAGCTGCTACTTCAGGTTCCCCTTTTCAGCTCCCTGGCAAATCCACCCCACATGGTTCAAATCATATCTGTCTTAGGGTTTGGTTTATCAGAAACACACATACTGGGCGCATCCACACATGCAGGCACCTGCGCTTGCAGCAGCTCAAATAGAAGCAGTGCAAATTTGAGGTGGGGCTTTTTGCCTCAGCGCACATGCCCAGACATGCACTTTGGTGTTGTGCAAGATGTGCCACTTGGGGCAAAATAACCCTGCCTGGCTCCTCCTGGATCTCCAGCCAGGGGGATCTAGAGTCTGGGGCTAGCATCAAGAAAAAACCCTGATTTAAATTATTGATTTAAATCAACTTTCCCACTGATACTTCTTCACATATTTCTTAAACAATGGCGCAAATCTGATCACTAAAACATGTTAATTTACAACTCAATACAGCATTTTACATCTGTCCTTAAACTCTTTTTTTTAGTTTTCAAATTTCATTAACTCTAACAGACAAGTCATCACAACACTAAATGTATGCTGTCCTTAGAACTTCTACAACTAGATTTCATCTTCCCCACTCCATCATTTTTATTCATAGACTGAAACAGAAATACAAGTTTTCTTGCTTTTTCAACTCCCAGTTGATTTCTTAGCTTTGAGTGAATAATACCAAATGATGAAAATATTCTCTCTGTGCCTGCAGAGAAAGCTACTGCTGTGAAAAGTTGGCTTAACAACTGAAGGAACTCTGTTTCAGGGTGCCTGGCTAATGATATCCACCAATTCAGGGGAGTGACTTTGTTCAGAACATCATCAGTAAACATGTACTGTTTAAATCAGGGGCAGGCAATTATTTTGGGCAGAGGGCCACTTACCCAGTTTTGGCAGGCTGTTGAGGGCCACATGGGTATCACCACTCCTTAATAGGTGCCCTGCCCTTTGACAGGTGCCCCGTCCCTGGTCACCATCTTGGGACCAATGTCCCAGGGCCAGCACCAGTGGGGCCCAAACAGGGGCACAGGCTGGCAGGGGTCTGTGAAGCTGGGCTGGGCTGCAGCAGCAGGGAGAGGAGAGAGCTGGCCCAGCTCCATGGAGCCCTTGCTGGCTGGGACCCTGAGCTCCTGACACCCTGTTCTGGGCCCCACCAGCCCTGGGACACTGATGCGGGACCTGTGCTCCCACTGGCTCCCGCATCCACTCACACCCAGTGCCCCCCAGCCCTGTGGTACAGGCAGGAGGCAGCGCACAGCCCCGACCCCCTGCTCACCGGCAGGGAAGAAGCTGGTGCTGAGCGCGGGGAAAAGCAGCCCCTTGCCTGCCCTGTGGCCGGCACCCCATGCTGCAGCTGCTTGCAGCATGTCTGGGGTTGCCTGTGCCTGCTCCGGACAGCCCTGCATGGGCTGTGAGCAGCTGCAGCAGGGAGCACCAGCCAAGCGGTGGGGGAGCAGCCACTTTCCTCCACGCCGGGAAGGAACCTGGGGAAAAGATGAGTGTGGAGAAAAGCAGCCCATTGCCCGCCCCATGGCCGGCGCTCCCTGCTGCAGCTGCTCACAGCCCTCATGGGGCTGCCCAGAGGAGGCACAGGCAGCCCCATGCAGGCTACAAGTAGCTGCAGTGCGGGGTGCTGGCCACAGGGTAGGCAAGGGGCTGGCTTCCCCCTTCCCTCCCCCCCGCTTAGCTTTTTCCTGGGCCATTTTTCCCTGGACTCCTTCCCTGCCTGGGGTCCTCCCCTACCCCTTACCTGAGGTTCCGGCCAGGGCAGCCATGTGGTCCCAGGCCAGAAGCCCCTGCTGGGGCTTCCAGCTGGGTGGGGGCAGGGCCGGGAGGGCCCTGCTGTTGTGGGAGCCTACTGGGCTTCCCCTGGGTCCTACTGCCCCTGGTTCCTGTAATTTCTGACAGTAACATTGGCAGATAAATATTAATTTTCTAAATTTTTTAGGGGTTCTGCGGGCCAGATAGAACGGCCTCTGGTCCACGTGCCATATTTTGCCCACCCCTGGTTTAAATGGTTCCCCTCCAGCCCTGAAATTTATTTTGACTGGAATAACTGAGGAGTGATTTTGAGATGCCCATGCCATGGCAGCAGCATCTTCTTCAGAAGTTAAGCATCTACCTTTACAGCTGGGGTTGAGAATGTTCACAAGAAAATGAAGTGGAGTTTAGTGCTTGATCCATTCACTTCTTTATTGCCTGCAGTTTAACTTTCTGGTTCGGTATTTCTTTCTTCAATGACTCTTGAAGTGCTTTTCAAATTTCAACAGCATCAGCAATGCAGCAACCATCTCTCTGAAGTTTTTTTAAGGCTATGGATATAGGTTTCAGTATACTGAGCACATCCTCTACATTCTTCCTTAATCCAATGTTAGACACTTTGGATGAGATACTTCCATCTATTTTATCACGGTTTTCTTCACAAAAATGTTGCTCCACCATCACATAAGCACAGAACAACAACAATCCTATCCAGCCCGTGACTTTGCACATGTGACTTGAGTCTGCTGAGAAACAGAAACTGAAAGCCCAAAACTTTCAAGAAGCAAAAGCTGGTAGTTAGGTTGGACAGACAGACTAAAGCCATTTTCATGAGATGGAAAACTGAAATAAATGCCCATGTTTCATAGATTTCATAGACATTTGGGCTGGAGGGGACCCCAGAGGATCATCAAGTCCAGCCCCCTGCCCCAGGGGCAGGAAGTCAGCAGGGATCATAGGATCCCAGCAAGATAAGCATCCAAATGTGTCTTGAAAGCATTCAAAGTGGATGCTTGAACCGCCTCCAGTGGCAGTCTGTTCCAGACCTTGAGGGCTCGGACAGTGAAGAAGTTCTTCCTTATGTCCAGCCTAAATCGGTCACAGTGGAGTTTGTGACTGTTCAATCTTGTCATCCCTTGGGGGACTCTGGTGAACAGACGTTCCCCCAGATCCTGATGAGCACCCCTGATAAACTTGTAAGTGGCCACCAGATCATCCCTGACCTTGGGCTTTTCCAGGCTGAATTGCCCCGTTGCTCTCAGCTTCTCATCATAAGGTCTGTTTTCCTGACCTCTGATCATGCGCGTGGCTCTCCTCTGCACTCTCTCAAGCTTCTCCACATCCTTTTTGAATTGCAGAGCCCAAAACTGGATGCAGTACTCCAGCTGCAGCCTCACCAAGGCTGAGTACAGCAGGAGAATGCCATCCTGGGATGTGCTTGAGAAACATCTATGGATGCAAGCCAGTGTTTTGCTCGCTTCACTAGCCACAGCATTACACTGAAGGCTCATGTTCATCTTGTGGTCAACCATGACCCCCAAGTCCCTTTCATCTGTAGTGCTAACCAGAGTAGCACTACCAAGCCTATAAGCATGGTGCAGGTTTTTCCTGCTAAGCTAGAGATCCTAGCATTTTTCGGTGTTGAACACCATCAGGTTCTCATCCGCCCATTTCATGAGTCTGTCCAGATCCGCCTGGATCACCCTCCTATCCTCAGGTGTGGATGCTTTACCCCAGAGTTTGGTGTCATCGGCAAACTTGGCCAGTCCACTCCTGACTCCAATGTCCACATCGTTAATGAAGATGTTGAACAATATGGGTCCAAGGACACAGCCTTGGGGACCCCACTAGTCACAGCGCACCCAGATGATTGGCTCCTGTTGACCACCACCCTCTGGGTCCTACCACGGAACCAGTTCCCCAACCAGCAGATCGTGGTGACATCAAGGCCGCAGTTAGCCAGTTTAGCCAAGAAGTGATAGTGGGATACCAGATCAAAGGCTTTTTTGCAGTCAAGGTACACTACGTCAATCTCTTCCCTCTTGTCCAGGTGATAAGTCATAAAAGGTCATAAAAGGAATGAGATTGGTCAAGCAAGACCTACCCACAACAAACCCATGCTGGGTATCCCTTAGGATATTGCCTTCGGCTAGCCTGTTAAGGATGGCCTCCTTGATAATCTTTTCCAAGACCTTCCCCAGGATAGAGGTCAGGCTGATGGGCCTGTAGTTTGCCGGATCTACTTTCTTCCCTTTCTTGAAGATAGGAACCACACTGGCCTTCTTCCAATCATTGGGCACTTCACCAGAGCGCCAAGAACTCTCAAAGATCCATGCCAGGGGCCAAGCTATGACGCTCGCCAGCTCCCTGAGTACCTTTGGGTGTACCCCACCAGGGCCGGCTGACTTGAAGGTATCCAGCCTGTCGAGGTGTTCCTTCACAAGGTCAGCTTCGATGGAGGGCAAGGAATCTGCCTCGCCCAGGCCTCCTTGACCCATAGTGGGCAGGGCTGTCCCATGGAACTGGTGAAATGTTTGACTGGTAGGTAACACAATGTGTGTGTGTGTGTGTGTGTGTGCGCGCGCGCATGTGTGTGTGTGACAGAGCCATTAATTCATTTTTATGAGAACTGTAAGTGTAGGTTTAGCATGTCTGTGATGAGAGTTAATTGTAACTGGTATTTTCTAAATAAAGAGAGAAATTTAGTATTTTATTGATGATTTAAAAATAAATAAGTCATTGATTTTTATCCACCCTGTTGTCACTTACCTCCCTAGCAGGAATTCTGGTGTTGCCTACTTGAAAACTGAAAAATCCCTGACAAAAAAATCCCAGTCACTCTGTAAAATACCCCAAAATCCATGTTCCTCCACAATTAAAACAAAAGACCACTATATATAGAGAGAGGAAGAGCAAAAGAGAGAGACAGAGACAGCAATCAGTTGGGCACTGTTTTATTGATATATCTACAGTGTTAAAGTAATTTGGAAGCCTATCAGTGGCTCTACAATAATAAAACAATTTCTAAATATATCTACATGTTTTGCTGTTTTCCATTGGTTTTCTTACCATAAATCAGTTAGAGCTCTCCGTGACTCCTTCACTAACCAGGATGTGGAGACATCTGCCCCTGCAGCCACAGGTCCTGCCAGCAGGTCTCAACCTGCCTGGCAGCCGGGCATGCAGAGTATGTGCTGGGGGGATGTGGAGTTTGCAGGACGGGGGTGGAAAGAGGGGTGGAGAGGATATGGGGGGCTGTGGGGTGTGTGGGTAGATAATGAGTGAACCGTGTGGGGGCTGCTCAGGAGGGGTGGGTCCCCTGCAAGGCACAGCCCCCCCACACAGCTCACAGACTGTCCCCCCCAGGGCTAAAGCCCCCCCTCAGGAGCCACAGCCCCCTCCAGGGGCCACTGGGCCCCCATAGAGCCCACTTGTCCCACCCCTGCTTGCTCCCCCAGACCCCTGAAGGCTGCCCCAGCCAGCCCCAGCCCCAGCCTCCCGGCACTTTAAAATAAAAAAAGAAAAGCCCCTCACTCGCTGGCAGTAGCAGCGGCCATCGGGGTCACTGAGGCCTGCTGGCAGAGCCCCTCCACCCCCCCCATCCCACAGCATGGGGCAGCAGGAGGCAGTGGGGACCGGCCCCAGCTGCCTGGCACCCACAATGCCACTGCTCCATTGCGCGGGTGTGGCATGGGTTGGGAGGGCGCCGCATGGCTCCACATGCTGTCAGGTAGCTGGGACTCATGCAGCTGTCACTTGAGGTCTGGCATTGATCAGTCTGAGCAGCTCCAGCTGCCCAACAGCACGCAGAGCTGTGCGGCACCCTGCTGACCCTGGCCTCACTGCATGTTGGGGCAGTGGCAGTGCAGGTGCCAGGTGGCCAGGACCAGTCCACGCTGCTCCCCACTGTGGGGGGGGAGGGGAGGGCTCTGCCAGCAAGCCCCAGTGACCCCAATGGCAACTGCTACTGCCTGTGAGTTTAGGGCTTTTTTTTTTTTTTTTTTTTTAATTGCAGGGATGCTGGGGCCAGGTAGGGCAGTGGATCAGAGGGACTCAGGAGGCAGGCAGGTGATGGGGCTGGGCAGGGTAGCAATCCAGGAGGCTCAGGGACCTGGCAGGGGGTGGGGCCAGGCGGGAAAGCAATCAGGGGATCTCAGGGGGCAGGCGGGGAGATGAGCTCAGGTAGGGCAGTAATCTGGGCAGCTTGAGGAGCAGGTAGGGGTCCCCCATGGTCCCCTCCCCCTCCACAAGCTCCCCTAATCACTACTTACTGGCACTGAGCCCAGGTCCAGCTCCCTGCAGCTAGTACATTGCCTGCCCTGCAATCAGCTCCAGGGCAAGGCTGGTGCTGGTTACCAGAGTGCTTCTGTGGAGGACCCCTCGAGTCTTTGCTTGCCTCAGGGCACAGTCTTGCACCATGTTCTGCCCTTCTTTTTTTTTCTAGGGTATTTTTTGACCCCAGGTCTAATTTTGCTCCTGCGCTGCAAATTTGCAGCGCAGGGAACATTTTTTTGTTCCCACATATGCTTCTTGCAGCTTCTCAAAGGGCTTTGAGATGCTGCAAGCAGCATGTGTGCACTCATCTAGACGTGGCCACTGAATCTATGTAGTTCCTTCACTTTGGTAGCAGTAGTCACAAAAGCCCACCTTTTATGTTTCCCTGGGTTTAACCTGGCGTCCTTCTGTCTCTCCACCACTAATGGTATTGGTGGCCTGCCATTTTTGTAAGGGGGAGATGGAGGAGACTTTTTTCCATGCCTTCTTGGACTGGCTCCAGTTGCAGCCACTATTTGCTGCACCATCAGTGGTGCACTGAATTTAGACTTCTCTGAGACTGTGTACAATACATGTTCTCTATCCTATACCAAGCGACCTAGGGGAGATGTGATCTGTCCGGCCAATTTCCTCCCTTTAGCTCAGTTACCACAATGCATTTTTTATTTTTAAAGTAAACCTCTAACTTTCATAGAGGTGAAGAAAAGTTTAAAAATGTGAACCCTAATGAATTAAACATCTGGAGGCCAATAAAACCTCTGAGCATTTTCTAACTTGATGATTTTCAAGCCAACTTTATGATGTGTTATTACTTAACATTAGCAGTATTAGCTTCAGCTGCATTTCATTGGTGGACACCTGTTTTGTGTTCAGACATCAACAATGAAAGTGCACCTAAAATTTAATACTAAACCCACCTAAAAATACAACTTTATGAATGTGTGGCCTGATGAACCTTCCTTTGTTTTCAGTCACCTGTAACCCTGACACCTCAAAGGGAAAAAACTGAAAGCTAAGTAAAAAAAAAAATCTATTTTTATACAAAGCAATTTCGTTTTCTCTGAAAAAAATGAGTCAATGCCCCATCACACCATCCAGCAAACTTAGAGCCCAATTCTGCCCATATTTAGTGTTAATACTTACTCTACCAAGAAAATTACCCTGTTTTGTAGTCTGACTAGCTTCTGAGTATATTTGATAGTGCATTTTATATTAGCTGATTGTTGACTTAAAGTGTCTGAATGAAATACAACAAAAAAATCAATTTTTACTGTTTCCATACACACAAAAATTAGATGATGACAAACATAATATGATAGGTTTTGATTAAGAATCACAATAACCTTAGACTAGATCTTTCATGACTCCCATGACTAAACCCTGGTGGATGAATCTCTAACTAGGATCCTTTTTCTAGATTTTGTCCTTTGACAGGTTTTACCTCAAAGGAGTAAACAGCAGAACAAGCCCCAAAGCCTTGCATTTTAATGCATCTCAGACCATCTACTCAAAGAACTCACATTTGTGACCTGCACCAGCCACCTACATCCTTGGAAGCTCAGCTCTGTTGGACTCATACTTCCAGGGGATACCTCTCAGCCACAGATATCCTGGGAAATCCTTCTGAAGAGTTCTTAAGCACAAAAAGGAGCTCTCTGGGGGGAAAAAAAAGATGATACAGCTCTAAGCTGCAATATCTTTTCTTCTAAATCTCTCATGGCTGTTGTGTCTGTGAGGCGGGAGTGGGGTTGAATGGGCTCAGCCATCCCTTCCCAACCTCCTAGGTCCCTGAAAGTTGTGCTCTTCAAGTCATTATCAAGAGGGATTGAGGGAACTGGTACTAATGGTATCCATTCAATATAATTCAAGGGCTTCAGGACTAACTACATGGAGAAAACATATTTCATGCATTTCAATACACTTAAAGCAAAAGATGCTAGAACTGTCCTTTAAAAAAAGAATTGAATGATACATCTTAGAATCTCAGTACAATTTCTTGTTTAAAAAGAATCTGGATATCATAGCAGAGCAAGAGATTATTTCTCCAGTGAAATGTATGTATAGCCTGACAAATCTGAAGTCCCATTTGGCTCTGAGTCACATTGGCCTGTACTCCACAAGAGATTTCCTGAGGCACAGTGAAATACGTATTTGTATATCAGAAGCAGATCTGAGATACAGGAAGAATGAAAAAACTAAGGAATCTGCAAAGGGACTCTGAGTTTCAGGGAATTTGATTTCATTTGTGTGTGCGTAAGACTGTGTTATCATTAATATTTTAGGAATTTAGCACCAATGTCAGTGGCAGATAGACTTCTGCAAGAAACATGTGTGGGTAATTTCTATTAATATGAATGGATTTATAATCAGGGTCAAATTTCCTTTTGATTCACAAGGGTGGCAAAAGGCCTGTTGCACTTAGCTATCAAGAACGGGGCTATGCAAAGGAAGAACAAGGACCGAGGATCCAAGCAGGGAGGCTGTCTGTGGCCTTTCACATGCTGCAGTGGAAGGACCCTTGTCAGCTGTAAACAGGTTAATATCTAAAAAGATTTAGTACCAGGCTAAGGGAAGGACCATGCGAACCCAGCAATTCACAAATCCTGAGCACACAGAGTTCGCAGCAGCCTCCTGGCTTGAATACAGGACAGTGACAATGCTGCCTATGAATGGTGGGATGTGCAAGTTGAAGTGGCCATAGTCTCTCTTTTACGTCCTGCACAAAGTCCATTAATTCAGGCTGAGAAGGAAAGGATGCAAACATCCAATATACCCACATCTAGCATACTTGGTGGAAGTCCTTTCACTGAATATCTTAGTTCATTGGGGTGAAAAATTAGTTCACTAACTGTCTACAGCTTTATCCACATCCATACAGGACTTAATCCTTTTTCAGATAAACAGATTTAACTTCAGCCGATCAAGTATCAGACCTATATTCTCAAGGGAGACTACTATTTTCATTTTATAATACAATTGTATATAAAGTATCCTTTATTAATGTTATTTTTCACCATAATTTTTCACTAGTAATAAGCTGCTTCTTTACTGCCTATTTGCTACTAGAAAAAGCTACTTTTGATTTTATTTGATCAAGAACCTTTCACCAAAACACAAATGGTTTTCTTTTGAAAAAACATGAAGATGCCATTGTGTGTTTATCTGTATCATATGCCTAAAGAAATATTATTGGTTACACTTTACAAAAATATACCCAACAATTCACCAAGTACTGAAAATCCTGTTCAGTAATCCCTCTGCTTTACATCAAGCATGAGGAGAGAGAAAGCATTAACCTTGTTTGCTGAGGGTCAAGGCATACATGATATGACAAAAGTAACAACAGAAGAAGCTACACACACTTAATAATATGGGTTATTTGCATGCAAAAATGCCAATAGTTACATTAAAATAGTTTGCCAGTCCTGGTTCTATATTCTGACACGCCACTTTCAAGAACCTGCAATATATCTCAATCTATAATTTTATGAAAAGACAGATGGAATGGTAACAGAACTGTTCTCTCTCTGTAAAAATGTGCCACTTCATATATACATGACAGAGTAAGCTTTTGCCTATGCCAAAAAAGTTTGCTTTTTCTGCATCAAGTAGGATTGGAAATTGTTATTATTGTTCCATTAAGCTATCCTGCATTATCCTAAGAACAGATTTCCTTGGGCAAGATAGGAAAGCAAATTATTTGCAAGTAATTTTTCCTTTAACTGTTTTAGACTTTAGATTGCAGGTAAGTAGGTTGAATGAACCATTACTGTTCTCACAGATTCACAGAAGTTTAGGGCTGGAAGGGATCTTGTGAGATCATTGGGTCCAGCCCCTCTGTTCTGGGCAGGAAAAACTGCTGGGGCCAAATAACCCCAGCAAGATGTACATCCAGTCTCCTTCAGAAGATATCCAGGGTACCCATGAACCACCCCTGCTGGGAGTCTATTTCAGAGTCTGGTCACACAAACCATGAAAAAGTTTTTCCTTATATCCAGTCTGAAACCTTCTTTTAGGAGTTTATGACCGTAGCTCCTGGTTTTCCTCTGAGGCGCTTTGGTGAATAGTTGTTGTTCGCCTAACCACCCATGCTCTCCCCTGATATGTTTGTAAGTTGCCATCAAATCCCCACTGAAGTCTTCTCTTTTCTAGGCTGAACAGTCCCATATCCGTCAGCCTTTCCTTGAATGACTTGCTCTTCAGGCCTTTAATCGTATGAGTGGCTCTTCTCTGGACTTTCTCATCCTTTTTGAAGTGTGGTACCCAGAGTACTCTCAATTTTTCAATTCATTTTCCTCCACCAATAATGTCATAATTCTAGATTTTTACCATGGTGAGGTCACAAATGAGCTATTATAACTTCATAAGGCCTAGCTGATGAGGAAGAAATACTATTAGAGAGAGCAACTTGTATAGAAATGTGAGTCCTCCACACTGTTATGAACCCATTAAATTCAGCCTTATCCACAAGTTGCAGTCCCTTAGATTAAAATGTAGACAAATACCAGAGCACCTACTCTGAAGAGAATACTCACAATACCAACCCTATCAACCTGAAACCTGATTTTATGCAACAAAGATGTTCCGGAAAAACAAACCATATTTCTGAAAGAATCATCCAAATACTCTGCAGTAACCTCCTGCAATACAACAATAAACCCTTCTGTGACTGCAGACCCCTGGTGGTTATGCACAACCACACACTTGAACCATATGAAATATCTAATAAAAGGGACAGCATGATCAGAAATATAAGAAATATCATTATGGACCTACTGAAATTGTGATTTAGTGGATTTTGTGGAAAATGCAAAAATGTCCACAAAATCTGCAAAAAAGAAAAGAACAACAACAAAAAAAATTTACTGAAAATAAAATGGTGGCTCCCCCTGGGGGCCCAGCTACACAGCCAACTGGGGTGGAAGGGGGGAGGAAGGGCTACCCACACACTGGGGGAGCCCAAGATGACTGTCACAGCTGCCCCTTACCACTGATTGGCTGCTATGTGGAACTGCCCCTGCCCACCAATCAGTGGGGATGGACAGGGCCACATAATGGACAGTTCTCACAGCCATTCAGTGACAAGGGGCAGGACCATATGACAGACAGCCCTCACAGCCAATCAGCAGCAAGGGGCAGGACCATTGGTGCTGCTTGGCCAATAAGAGGTGTAGGAGGCCCTGGCCATGATAAGCCCTCAAAAATGGCATCCAGCCCTGCAATCTCACCACAATATCATCCGGCTGCTTCCTCAAGTTGGCAAGACCCCTAAATATCAGCAAACAATTATAGCCCATATTCAATAAATACTGGACTATAAAAGACCCCCTCCTCTTCCTCTGCTCCTGGCTTTCAGACATTAAGATAATGTAAGGTACTTCACGTAGGAAGGAAGAATCCCCAGCATACCTATAGGTTGGGGGATGACCTCCTCAGCAGCTCAGAGGTTGAGAGACATCTTGGAGTCATAGTTGACTCCAAGATGAACATGAGCCAGCAGTGTAACGAGGCCATCAACAAAGCCAATTGCATCTTGTCGTGTATTAGCAGATGCATGACCAAGGCAGATCAAGGGAGGTGATGCTCCCCTCTTTGTGTCATTGGTCAGGCCGCAGTTGGAGTATTGTGTCTAGTTTTGGCCACTGGACTTCAAGAGGGACGCAGAGAATCTGGAGAGGGTTCAGAGGAGGGCCACTCGCATGATTAAGGGCCTCCATGAAAGACCCTACAAGGAGAGGTTGAGAGATCTGGATCTCTTCAGCCTTCACAAGAGATGGCTGAAGGGATACCTTGTAGCCATCTATAGGTTTATCAAGGGAGGACAACAGGGAATTGGTGATGTGCTATTTACCAAAGTGCCCCAGGGAGTAACTAGGAATAATGGGTGCAAACTACTGGAGTGTAGATTTAGGTTAGACATCAGGAAGAATTTTTTTTACAGTAAGGGTGGCCAGAATCTGGAATGGGCTTCCAAGAGAGGTAGTACTATCACTGAACTTGGAGGTCTTCAAGAGGAGTGTGAGAGGGCCAAGGCCCCAGGGGGCCAGGGTCGGGCGAGGAACCCCGGAGTTCTGCCCAACTTCCGGGGCCCGACCCGGAAGTTTGGCCGGGGGCGTAGCGCTTCCCGGAACTCGGACCGGGCCGGCCCGGGACCGGCCCGGGAGAATAAAAGGAGCCCACCTACCCCAAGCAGAGGAGGACTGAGGCTCCAGCCGGAGCCTGCCCCGGGAGCTGCGGAGCCGGGAGCCGTGGAGCCATGAGCCACGCGGCAGGAGCCGACAGCAGCGAAGC
>NW_017728886.1:195835826-195843049 GCF_001723895.1 Crocodylus porosus | reverse complement strand
TTCTGACGGAGGGACCCTTCTCCGGCGGCTGCGGGCAGTTTGGCCGCAGAAGAAGAACCGCGGGCAGGGAGGTAAGCCTCACAACCCCCCCCGGGTCTCGAGAGACAGTCAATAGGGGTACGGACACCCCAGACCCATAGGAGCTAGCTGCACCTGGATAGGCCAGGTGCCGTAAGGACTCCTGAAGGGGGTCCTGCAGTGCGAGGGCGGTACCCTACTGCAGGACTGGGACACGGACAAGGGAGCCCCCTGATGGAGGCTAATCCCGGAGGACCGGGCGAGGGTGTAGGGGAGGAGGAGCCCTCAGGACCCCTGGACCTTGGAGACGAGTACCCCATCCGGACCGCCAGCTTCCCCGTACGGGTGAACCCCCCATATTACATCAAGATGTGGCAGGCGAGATCGGCGGAAGCAGGAATGGCCCGTCGCATACCCCCTCCTCTCCAGGGGCCGTCTGGGGATAGGGGGACTCACGGCAGGTGACGCACCCCATTCCCTCACAAGGAGGTTTGAGAGTCACCTGGCTGGGGTCATCTGACCTCGGTCCTCTTTCCTGCTAAGGGCAGGGGGTCAGACATGATGATCCATCATGGTCCCTTCCAACTTTACAATCTATGAATCTATGAAGCCTAACCTTACCCAAATTATCATCAGAAATAAAATCCCTGCTGTTCAACAGACAGTGAATGGGACACAGCTTTACCTTAACAATAGACGAAAAATGCATCAGCATGTGTCCACTGCTACAACAATCAACAGCCCCCACAATGAACCCATCAGAATCCTACACATGCCTATCCCAAAATTTGGTACATCTCATCCAGTGAACCAAATGTCCTCATAGAAAATCTGCAGGTGAAACTGTACTAAAACTATGCACCAGAATGAATGACTACAGGAAAAGGATTAAGGACAGAGATGCACTAACATGTGTAGAACAACATTTTTCACTGAACAATCATTCGCTTTCTGATCTCACTATCCTTGTGTTTAAAGAGAGCTTTACAAAACATCTTCAAAAGGCGAGCCTAGGAACATAACAAAATCATAAGCCAGCTGGATACTAAGAATCAAGGATTAAACACTGATATTGACTTTGTAGCATCCTATAATCCACCTCGGGGATTATACAACGCCACAGCAGGCCAGATCCAGCCATGGAGGCATTTGATCCAGCTTGTGAACACGGGACTTTGGCAGCATTTGCCAGGCCCAGGTGACTGTAGAGAGAAGCAGTGGTGGTGGTAGACAGGTCCTAGCACTCACCCACCTGCCCACCTCACTGACTCGAGTTGGGTCATCCCTGCCCACAACCTGAAATGGTTGCTGATCACTGATCTACCCAATTCCTGATAATCTTCCTTTACATTACTAATAATAATGGTCCTATTCCCTTTTGAAAGGTCTTGGTCTTCCACTAATCTATCTAACTTTTCTTCTGTAATTTCTTTGTCTGCCACATCACTGCTCCAATTTCACTGCTCTGCAGATTGATTTTAATCTCTGTTGTACCTGATTTTTACTCAGACCTGAAGAAGAAGGTATTGCATTTGAAAGTCTGTCTATGAATATAACAACTATGGAAGCTGGTCCAATATAAGATCTCTCTCAAAAATCCTTCTCTCTCATATAATTCCTGGATTATCACAGATATGACATCACTCCAACACTAGCAACACTGACTTTTGCATATTTTTCTGAATTGTTGGTGTTTTTCCAAAATTCCTGAACAAAACCTGTCTTCTGAACATGTATCCACAAATGCTGAGTACATGCAAATCTGCACATTCAAATTCATACTATGTCTATATAGACAGGCAAGGTTCTTTGAGTAGATGTAATATCTTTTATTAGACAAACTGAGTAGTTGGGAAAAAGTTCTTACCAAGCTTTCTGGCACAGTCATCCTTCTTCAGGCATAAGGAGTCTGCTGGTCTGAGACTCCAAGGAATGAGAGAAGCTAAAAGTGTGGCAGGATGTCTGACTGACATCTCTCATTCCTTGGAGTCTCAGACCAGCAGAGACTCCCTATGTCTGAAGAAGGGTGACTGAGTCCGAAAGCTTGGTTAGAACTTTTTTCCAACTACTCAATTGGTCTAATAAAAGATATCACATCTACTCAAAGAACCTTGCCTGGCTATGTCCTTAGACCAACAGAGCTACAACCCAAAACCCAGCAGCATGTCTATGTAGAGGACTCTTCATAGTTTATATAGAGCCTATGGAGAGCTAATTAAACTTTTCAGCAAAATTCTGAAACTTGCAGAAAATTCCATGGTATTGATATGAATACAGTTGCGTGCTTTCACTAGTAGGCCCAGTTCTGGTTTGCAGAGCCAGTTTGTGCATCTGACCCTCTCTTTATCAGCCCATTATTTCCAAAAAGACAGAAAATTGTCCCTCCTCCTCTCTAAACCAATTCAGCATGGCTACCATGGCACACTTGCCTTACTTGACCCCTCCAGTGACTATTAATTACAATATGGTTAGGATTTTCGAAAGCACTCAGCATGGAACTCTATGATGGTGCAGTTACACCAATGCCTTTCAAAATCCCATTCCTTTGCTATTTTTAATTTTTTAGCATGCCCCCTATTAAATCTGTTAATATCTACAGTTTGTGTATATTCTGCATAACCCAGATTTCATTTAGAAGGAAAGGGACAAAAGACTCATTTGTCAGGGTTTAATTCACTACATAATATTTCATGCATGGTCAGTTACACTAAACACAATAATGCTAAGGCTATTTTATACATTTTGCACAGTCAGCTATATCACACAAAGTCTGAAGATCCAATTAACTTTTTAAAAGAACAATTACCTATTAAATAACATCTCTATCTAACAAAAGGGACAGCATGATCACCTAGTAACAATATGATCATATTGTAGGTAAATACAGCCTGAGCAACTAAGTTGTGGAAAAGCTTATACAAACAATGAACATTTGATTGTAGTTTTTATAAAATATTCAGTTTCCTTTGCATCTCAGTTTGAACTATATTGGAACAATTCCCAAAGGATCTTACTCAGTTTTACCTCCTTTTCATACTGTCTTTGCTCAAATAAACACACCCAGGATTCAAGATCAGATTGAAAAAGCACTTCAGGATTCTACCCATCGTGATATTATTTCAAAAGACACCACCATTTCTCGCTTTATTATATAGTTTATGGTAGTACCTTAACTAATGAGGCTGAGAAAGTTAGGAGGCTCTGTTATTTAAACAGCATGAAACTGGAGCCCGTTCCACCTTATTCTTGACTACATGTCAAAGTTCTCTTGAAACATGTTAAAATAAGAGTGCAGAATATCACTTGTGTGCTTACCAGAGGCATAATAAGCAGCTTTTGCATCCCAAGCAGTGGCAATGGCAGTGGCTACCAGTCTTGTTCTCCCTCTAAGTCAGCAACCATGAAACTCTGATTTCTAAATATTCCCCTTTGGAGTGCAATGAGGATGAGTATTAGGAATACTTAAAAATCAGAGTTTCATGGAAGAATTTGGCAATTAGGTAGTTGGAAGGCAGGAAAAAGTCAGAGCTCGGGGATTAGGGATGATAAATGAAGTAGTGCCACATGAGGGTTTGGAAGCTAGGAAGAGGGCTGTGCCAAGCAGAAGTGTCCAGGTTGAGGAGAAAAGACCTAGAGTTTGTCAGAAGGCTTATAAGGAAAGATTAATCAGCAAATGGGAGGAAATCTGCAAATCTGATTTTATGAGCACTTTTGGAAGTCAAGCCACTTGTTTAGATGTTTAGACAAGAATCCTTAGCCCTTGTCTATGCAGGAGAGTTGTCCCAATTTAAGTGGAATCAGATTTAAAAATAATAAATATTTAAACCACTACAAACTCTATGTGGACATTCTTTTCTCAGTTTAAGAGAATCTCCTCTTGTTTTAAGTTAAGTCAATCAAAATCATGTTATGTTAAACCAGAAAAAGCCACTCTTAAATTGGAATAAGTGTCCTCAGAGAGGTTCACACTAATTTAATTATATGAATTCAAGTTCAGGACATATATTTAACTTGTGCAATTCTCCAGCACAGATGAGGCTAACTTTTTGTTTACACTTCTGAAAATTTAACGATCATTTGCAATTATTTCTAGAGCTCTTTTTAAAAACACAGTTTCAACATGAGACAATTCATGAGTGGCTTTGTTGATCTATTACCATTAGATGTAAACCAAATTTGTAAAAGCTGTAGGGAGGCATGCATGTATTTTTATGTGCAGGTACCATTCTTAAAGATGTTTGTATATATCAGATATCTGCAGGACTAAGACTTTCAGTAATTCCTGGTACAACGTTCACAGACAGGATCAGGTGCAATAGAATGAAGTTAATAAATAGAAAAATGAGCATCAGGAAATGAGTACATTTCTTGACAGTGTACTTTGTGCTACTGTGCTTTGGAACAGTCTCTCAAGGGAAATGGTGGGAGCGCCATTACTATGATAATTTAAAATTAGACTGGTAAAAAAAATAGTAAGTATACACCACAATACAGAATAATTCTATATACACAGGGCAATGAACTAGATGACTAATAAGTCTTTTCTTTTAAAGATCCATGATTCATGCAAACTTGCCTGTGGTTGACATTGCAGTCTCTGTGTGTGGATGGTAATTCAGATAGATAGGTAATCACATGGTGCTGGCTGGTGATTTTTAGAGAAGCCATTTTTTTTTATATGCAGTAAACCATAAATACATGTGTTATTAAAATGTCTGCTTAAACTCTACAGAGACTTCACGTAATGAGGTCTCTCAAAAACAAAAAACAAACCAACAACAAAATACAAAGCCTAAGACCACCATATCTACTGCTGGTACCACAATTACAGATTTAGGTCATTTTACTGGGAAAAATAGTGAATATATTTTATCCTCACAACTGAGAAAATGGACTGAAACAAAACTCTGAACTACGCAAACTTTTTTCTGTTCTTTTTATGTGCAAGAGGCAACACGGTCTCTTTCACTTGACCTTCTTCTTACCCAACACAAACTTTGCCTTTTTTAAGAATAAATGTAAATGATTTGGGGTTTAATTTGGCTAATAGAGGAACAAATGCAGCCCGTTTTATTTCATTCTTTCTTTACAACATTTCTGCCATTTTCAGGTGTTGTCAAAACAGGTTTGCAGAGGTAAGTGTTACTTGAACGAATCTGTCCAGACCTGGAGCTCTAGACACAAGCAACGATCTATGCTAAGTTTAGACAGTCCAAAAGCCCAGGGATGAATTGATTCAGTCTTCACAGGTTAGTCTAAGCTGCATAGACTGAATCCATAAGCAAGTGAACAGACGTTCACTTTTGATTCTGGAAATGGAGCCACCTTGCCTGCAATGACTCAGGCCAGAAGCTGGTGGAGTGCTAGAGTATACCTCCCTGCTCTCAGCTGGAGCAGAAAGCATTGGCCAAGGCTAGCTTGCCCATGCTGCAAGGAGGGATTTGCAAGAGAGAATCATAGAATCATAGAAAATTAGGGTTAGAAGGGACCTCAGGAGGTCATCTAGTCCAACCTGCTGCTCAAGGCAGGACCATCCCCAACTAGATCATCCCAGCCAAAACTTTGTCTAGCTGAGTCTTAGCAACCTCCAGGGATGGAGATTGCACCATCTCTCTGGGTACTCTGTTTCAGTGTTTTACTACCCACCTAGTGAAAAAATTCTTCCTAATAGCTAACCTAAACTTCCCTTGCTGCAACTTGAGACCATTGGTCCTTGTTCTGTCATTTGCCACCACTGAGAATAGTCTAGCTCCATCCTCTTTCACACCTCCCTTCGGGTAGTTGACACCTGCTATTAAATCCTGTCTCAGTCTTCTCTTCACCACACTAAATAAGCCCAGTTCCCTCAACCTTGCCTCACAAGTCATGTGCCTCAGCTCCCTCACCGTATTTCTTGCCCTTGCTGGACTCTCTCCAAATTGTTCGCATCCTTTCTGTAGTGGGGACTCCAAAACTTAACACAGTATGCCAGATATGGCATTACAGGTGCTGAAGAGAGGGGAATAATCACTTCCCTTGACCTGCTGGCAACACTCTTAGCAATGCAGCCCAGTATGCTGTTAGCCTTCTTTAAAACAAGGGCACACTGCTGGCTCATATTCAGCTTATTGTCCGCTGTAACCCCCAGGTCCTTTTCTGCAGAGCTGCTGCCCAGCCAGCCAGCCCCCAGACTGGCTGGGTGCATGGGATTGTTCCATCCTAAGTGCAGGACTTTGCACTCATCATTATACAGCCCCACTGAATCCTAGCCCTACCCTCTAGCATATCTATTACTCCCCCTAGCTTGGTGTCATCTGCAGATTGCCTGAGGGTGTACTCTATGCCATCTTACATGCCGTTCATGAACATCCTGAACAAAACCGGCCCCAGGACTGACCCCGGGGTACTCCACTTGATACAGGCTGCCAACTAGACATCAAGCCATTGATCAGACCACCCTCTGATCCCGATGCTCCTGCCAGTTTTCTATCCACCTTACAGTCAATTTATCCAGCCTGTATTTCCTTAGCTTGACTGCGAGAATGTTGTGGGAGACTGTATCTAAAATGTTGCTGAAGTCAAGGTACATCCACTGGTCTCCCTGCATGCACAGAGCCAGCCACCTCATCATAGAAGGCAATCAGGTTAGTCAGGCATGACTTGCCCTTGGTGAACCCCTGCTGACTGCTTCTAATCACCACCTTCTCCTCCAAGTGCTTAGAAATGGATTCCTTGGGGATCTGCTTCAGAATTTTTCCAGGGACTGAGGTGAGGCTGACTGCTCCATAGTTCTCTAGTTCCCCCTTTTCACCTTTTTAAATATGAGCACTGTGTTTGCCATTGTCCAATTATCCAGGATCTCTCCTGATCACCATGTGTTTTCAAAGATGATGGCCAGCAGCTGTGCAATCTCATCAGTCAATTCCCTCAGCATCCACTGTCACAAGGTTTCCTCCCCCATTCAGTAAGGGACCCACACTTTCCCTGAACCTCCTCTTGCTACCAACATACTTGTAGAAACCCTCTTGTTACCCTTCACATCACATCCCTTACTAGCTGCTACTCCAATTGTGCTTTGGCCTTCTGACTTCATCCAGGAATTCTTCCTGAATGGCCAAGCAATACTCTTATACTCTTTTCTAGTTCTTCATCCAAGTTTCCACTTCTTATAAGCTTCCTTTATGTGATTTAGTTTACTGAAGAGTTCCCTGCTAAGCCAAGCTGGT
>NW_017728886.1:195830207-195835027 GCF_001723895.1 Crocodylus porosus | reverse complement strand
TCACAAAGACACTCTCATGGACCCAGAGGGACAGCCTTCCATCTTCAGCTCCCTCTGTGCAAAAATGAAGTTTATTTCCTACCTATGGGGACTTTTTATCATCTTGTACCATCTATACTTTTCCCAGAGCCTGATGAAGGGATTTTGATCCCGAAAGCTTGCAGAAAAAGACAATTTTCTTGCCATTTTCCAGTCAGTCTAATAAAAGGTATCATTTTGGAACCAAGAGTTCTAGTTTTTTGTATGTCCTATAATCACAGTACTTTTGAAAAACTGCAGCTGAAAATACAGGCAAGGGACCAACTATTGCTATTCTACCAAATCATAAATGAGAGGTAGAGGGTCTAAAACAATCAGAGTACTTTATAGAAATCTGAATGCAATATGTATTAATGAGTTAAGCTCTACAGGCCACAGCAAATTGTTAGTGTGAAACATTTTTTTCCATAAGGAGTTCATACATTTAAAAATAGGCTCATTTTGGCACACTATTTGTTTTGAATAAAACCACAGAGCCAGCTGCAAGGTGATTAGTCTGCATCCAACACAAGAGAGAAAGAACAAAGGGCAATTTACTTTCTGCTATCGTGCAGAAAAGTGAGAGGGTAGGCTCTTCTGATTAAAATATTACCAGTCCTGTACTTTCAGGAATTTGGAAAATGCATGCTTATGAAGCAGTTTTTCTATGCATGTGGTTATTAGGGGTAGTTGCAAATTTGGTATCAAATTTGGACATGCTCACATAGTAACTCATGACAGCTGCATTTGTTTTGCCTCATGACATCATTCTCCCAGCCAAATTCACTTCCCATTCAATATGGAAACGTGACTCCTATAATGCTCTGCCTCCTCCACTGGTATCATAGGAAAAGTAGCCTGACCCAGGGTGCTTGATTTATCCAGGAGAATGGGTATGAGGCACCTGAACTACAGTCCTGGGGTACCATGTCAGTGTTTTTTAAATGAAATATTTTGTTTTTGAGCAAACAGTTTTAATTTTTTATTTTTCACTAAAACTCTAATTTTTTCTATGTAATAAAAAATTCTAAGCATAAAAATTACAAGTAGTTATATTCAAAATGTCACTGTTGAAGTAATTTTATGGTAAGATATGCTCCATTTGTTTCATGGTTGTGAGATAATCACACGCTTTAAGCCCATAATTCAGCTACATGGTCATGTGTTTGTAGCAATGAAGATATCATAGAAGCTGCACCATGTATACTCAGTTTTTGCTTTTACAAACAAGTATTAGACAGAAATAGGAATATGTAAAGCTTCACTACTGTAGTATCTAACCAACAGATACTCTGTACATCCATATAGTCTCAGCAGCAAAAGGGAACTGGGAAAAAAAAAAAGGAGAAACTTTCCTTACATTATTGGAATTCCGAGGACATTTATCTAGCTCTTCGTAAAATTCTGTGAGTAGACATTGAAATGCAGACTGAGGGGACATGGTCAAATCGGGTAGGTCTAAAAAGTTAACCTACCTTGACACGGTCCCATCTGGTTCCTTGTTATGCATTTCTTTTTCAAATCAATCCATGCTGCCACCAGAAAAGCTAAAGGAAAATAAAATGGCTATCGATTTATTTTGAGATTAACAGAAAACAAAATAGTGCAGTAGAGCTGAAATAAAACAGGACTGTCATCAACCTGTATTTAAGTTTTCCTTAAAAAACTTACATTCATTAATGTTTCAAAAATAAATCTATTAGAGAACTTTTATAATCCCTTTGGTTCAACTGAAACAGATCCACAGTTAAAGCATTTCTAGCCTAGGGGGAAAAAATATATGCTCTCTCATATATAGAGAGCAAAGCAAGGCACTCCACTTCCTTTGTTCATTTAAAAATCAAGGAATCATAGTAAAAAGTATTTAGGTTTAATGTGACCAAATACCTTAGGAATTAAGTGATCAAATGATTTTTAAAGGATTATTTTCACGGTAAACAGTAAGCAACAATTTAATCAATAAAAACTGCATATATTAGATCTGACTGAAAAAATACTTTGCAATAATAACTTCCATAGGTTTCAAAAGAAAAGTTTTTCAGATTTTGCAAAAAGCCTTTCACCAAAAATATACCACAGTTTTTTGTATTCTCCTACTCCTCTTCACACACGCATGCAGGCGCACACATTTCCTTTTTTATTTTATAACTGAAAGTGGAGAAATTTGAGAGAAAGCTAGAAACTGGAAAATGATTGTTTGGTCAAAAAAAGGCAATTGCAAAGCTCCCAAATTTCAGTAGGGCCAGAATTGGGTGCAGTATATTAACCTAGACATGATTCTGACAAAACACTTAAACAACTCTTGCAAGATTTATGGAATCTTTGTAGCTAAGTCTTTGGTATTTTTACATCTGGTACCATCCTTACAAGTTTCCAACCTGTGACTTTTTGGCCTTCAGTTTTGATTAGCTGATCAAAGCTTCTGGCTTCATAAACAACTTCTAAGTTCCTGATTTTTCAGACATTAAATGTGTAATTTTACTTTACTCACATGAATGACCCAATAGTGTTCAAGGACCTACTAATGTATGTAAATAAATGTAAATACTTAAGTGCCAAGCAGGACAAGAGCCTGTGGGGTTGTCATCAGCCTTTCAGATATTAACAAGTCATTGATAAATTGCAGTTTCCTTTATACCTGACAAAGGTGCCTAGGGTAGATATACATCACTGTCATTTTTGCGTTATAACTTTTTAAAATGCAGAATCAGATTTAAAAGGCAATCAATAGCAATCCAGTCGCAGGCGCCTCTAATGAAGTGCAAGAGAACAGCAGCAACAACAAAGTCAATATTGGATTTCACCTCCTTCACTGGCCCTTTTTGTACAAATGACTGCTGTAATAATACGATTGTAATAATACGATAAGGGTGTTTTACTACACACCTATGTCCTGATCCTGCCCAAAAATATGCATGTGCTTAATTTCACACACTACAAGTAGTGCCACTGAGTTCAATGGGGAGAACCCCTACATTAAATCCAAACATAGGTCTTTCTAGGATTGGGACAAGTGATCCTCTTTGTCTGGCTCAAATATATCTTAGTACCATAAATAGACCCTAAATACATTAAGTGTATTCAAAGGAGAACTGATACTTTGAAATGTTTGAAAATGGTTAGCCTTTTTAAATGGCTTTTAAAAAAGTTTGTTTGGAAAAAAAATAAAGGCATCCTTACCATGGCAGACAGTCTATTTATATTTAATTGTTAATGCTACAAGGATTTTTCTACTCATGTGCTGGTGAATAGAACGGGCTTTTCCAGTTAGGAGTACTAGGCAGGACCAACAACATCATCCCCAAAACTGCTCTGGCCCCTTCCCTTCTTCACTGAAGGCCCTTATGAACCTTACAGATGCTGCCATTTTGCTGGTGTATTATAGTGATGTGAGCTCATCCCAGAGGAGCCCATGAGAGTAATGTCATCATGGGAGAGTGTGAGATGCTGCCAAAGTGAAACATCCCGGGGAAGAGACACAGAGAATGATTTTTTCTTTCCTCTAATCTAGTTTGGCTCTTGTTACCTTAGTTGTTACATACAATAACAGTCAATACAAATTTTAGAGACAGAAAAGGGATTTTTCAAGTTGTTGGTTTCTCTAATGTTCATGAAAGATGACAGATTGGTAGCACTGATAAGGGTCAGGCTTAGCGCAGGCTTTTCTACAGAACTCTGCCCATGCAGAGCAGTTCTTCCCACAGTACTCTACTATCCAACTTGCAAATCCATCCTCAGCTGATACTGGAAGTCATTCTACATCAGAGTTTTTACTTGACACTGAGAAATGTCCTTGAGAAAAATATTTTTCTTCTTGCTGTGTGAGCTAAACATGGAGATAGAACTGAAAACAAGTGCATCAACCCACCAAGCCCTCCTCCAGCTTTCCTTACTTTGAATAAGTTTACAAAAACATCTCTGCATTTCAAACCATCCTAAATACAAAATAATCAAAGTTCAACACTTTCAGCAGAAAGAGCCGTGCTTTTCATCTGCCTTTTGCAATATAATTACTACTTTTTGGATTTAGATATACAATGAGTGTCCAATAATCCGTGAAAAAAAAAAAATCAGTGTGATCCCTGTTTTCAGATAAGAAAGTTGGAAGAAAGGAAAGGAATAAATTTGTGCCATAATTTCTTCAACACAAGTGTGAAAAAATAAACACATACAAATGTAAATTGACAACATCTCCCCCGCACTCACGTGAAAATGTATTATTCTTACTGGAAAACTAGATTGATGCATTTACCTTTCATCTCAGAGAAGCTAGATTCAGCACTGGTTTATGTAATAAATTAAATAAGTTTGAAGATGTAACCTTAATCTTGATTCCCTTTTTTTCCATAGCAAATGTACGGTGCGATTAGCAATTTTTCTACTTAAAAAGAGGAAACCCTAACAAATTAATTAAAACACTTTTGCTGAATAGCAGGATGCAGGTGGTGAAAAACTAGTATTATAAGGGCAGGTTTGGTGCTTGCACTAAGCCAGTTTTATGTGGCTTTATTTTCAAAACATGAATAGTGTTGTTAGTACCCAGGAGTTAAAAAAGAGCCAGGACATCCAAAAATAACAAGACTGGCTTAAACCCCATGGGGTTTTAAAATAATAAAATATGACTTTGAGGTTTGAGTCACTAGCATAATTTTCAAGTCCTGTTTTGCAACCAGGAAAGTTTCATAGTTTCTAGGGTCGGAAGGGACCCAAGTAGATCATCTAGTCCGACCCCCTGCCATGGCAGGAAAGATTCCTGGGGTCAAACAACCCCAGCAAGGTGTTCATCTAACCTCCTCTTAAAG
>NW_017728886.1:195805443-195829042 GCF_001723895.1 Crocodylus porosus | reverse complement strand
TCATAGAAGGCCACCAGGGTGGTCTGACAGGACCTGCCACTGATGAACCCATGTTGGTTGCCCCTAAGCATGAAATCCCCTGCTGGCCCCTCATGGATGTGTCCCAGCATAATTTTCTCGAACAGCTTGCCTAGGATCTAAGTAAGACTAACTGACCTATAGTTTCCTGGGTCCTCCTTCTTACCCTTTTTGAAGATAGAAAGTTGCGTTTTAAAAAAATGCAATCTGAATGTCTTACATAAATCACCTGACTCCAGCAGCACAAAGTGTAAGAACAGCATTAAATATTTTACAAATAAGGCTCCTGGTATATGTTAATGTAAAAGCACTATGGGATCTGACCTCATGTCCCAAGAACTGCGTATCCTGTTATCCCACATATCTTTATATGGAATATCATGACAATAACACATTTTTATTGTTTGTTGGCCATTTTATGGTGCCTTAAATTAAGTGCACATGTACCTCCCTTATACCTCCCATGTTCCTCCCTTATACCTCCCATGTACCTTCCTTTCCTATTATGCCATGTAAAAATGTAAAATGTTAGAAGGGGCCTTAGTAATACTGTAAACAGAATGGCTCCTGAGTTCCAATTCTGTAGGGGAGTAGTCCTGACTCCACTGACAGCAATAGGAAGATAAAGATTGAGAAGGACTAAGATGGTCAGAATTCATGTATCTGATGTATTTATGGGACTAAAAGATCTCTTCACACCATCTGGTTGGATGTTCTAAAGAACCTTGGTATAAAAACTGGTTCTCAGTTCCAAGAAACCCTCTAAATCAGTCACTCCAACTTGAAATGGCCAAGAATGCTGTGATTTTCCCTGAAAAGGAGTAAAGGCCTAATCCAAAGGTGGGTGAAGGGGTCAGACATATCAGTTGTCCAATATGAGAAATATTAAGTGAAATACATACATGAGGTTTTGAACCCCAGAGGAAAAGGCTTCATTGAACTAGACAGAGACCTTCTTCAAGGCACTATGAACAGTATGTATTTATACATTTGTCTTTGCCAACAGAAGGAAACAAAGAGCTCTTAAATTCAGTCTCCATGATCCTTACTGGAAACGTCTACACATGCATTCATGCACCATAGGTACTGTGCATTAAATTTCGTACCTGAAATAACAGTAGTGCCAGCACATGCCTTTTCAGTGGTGATACTGAGCAGTAGACTAATTATGTGCTAATGTGCAGTAGAATTAGTCTACTGCACATTTAAGCATCTCATCCACTGAGGTCCCCAAAGGAGCACAGGAACTAGGATCAAAGCTGGTCTGGAAATTAAAGAGGTGCAAAAGATATGAAATAAAGTTTAAAAAAAACCCTAACACACATATAAATAAATAAGCATTTAAAAACTACCTAAGCTGCTAAGAGCTACTAAGCTCCAAAAGAATAAGCAACAGATTTTAATTAAAACTCAAAACATGTTTTCGAGGAACAGACAGTATATTCCTAAGAATACATCTAGCTGCTAAAAAGAAGGATCTGAGGGGGTAGGGGCGACATGGTCCTTCCATAATCTCAGCTGTGAACATCTGGCATTACAAGAGGGTAACTTCACATCCCCAGGAGGCAGCACTTTCCAGACAGTATTTTTGGATATACAAGTGGGTCTATGCAGAGGAAATTCTGCAAAATGAACTATTCAGATATATGATCAGCTTGTACAAGAGGTAGAATGGGAGCAGCCGAATGATAGATTCTTGCTCTTGGTTCATCCCAGATTAGCTCAGGGAATAAATTTAGAGCAGTATTCATGACAAGATTTGTGAATGTGAAGTGTTAGGGCTCTCATAGTGACAATACATTTTCTAAATGAGGACCAGCATTTGCTCTGAGGAAAAAAGGTAACAAAAGTAAGTAGCAATAAAAGGAGAAATATGTAAAGGAGGCAAAAGTTATGGATCCCAAAAATAAAACAGAAAAAAATCATGACAAGTCCTGCCCATAACAGAAGAAAGAATACACACTCATGCAGCTGAAACCCCATCAGCACCACAAAAGGTGTTCGAGTAAATTTTGCAAATCACCCTCAGCAGCTAGTAAAATACCACTCCTAAAAAATTATCTTTATGCTTTAAAAATCAAATAAAAATTATTAGCACTAAAATGAATGCTCAAACCTCAAGCCAAAATGAAATTTATGGTTCCCACTTCATAAGCTTGCTAAGCAACAAACAGTCCCCTTTTATTCTGAGGGTTTTTTTAATTCCCTGTTCTTAGTTTTGTATATGCCCTTCTCTGGATGTTGACTTTTACCATCCTGCTTTTCACTCATATTTCCTTCTGTCTAAGAAGAAAAGTTGTTTATTTCCAACTTAAGAGAAGTTGAAAAATAACTTATCCAGTTCAAAACCATACATTTAACAGTCGAACTTTGGTTTACAAGTTGCCCATGCAAAGGTCAAAGTTATTCAACTCCCTTTATCAAAGCAAAGCTATCATATCAAAGCATAATATGAATAATACATGTGAGCATTTGTGACCTCAATTAAAACTTCCATGATGTATCCAATGGCTCAGGAGGACACCCCCAATTTCAAATCAAGACAAATTAAAACAGTTGAACTAGAGAATCTCCAAATGTTGCATTTTGATCAAAATGTCTAAAATTAAATTATTTGACATTACCAAATAGAAGTTCCAAATGAAATTGTTTTGGTTCTAGGCATTCTTCTTTGTTCTTTTCTTTTTGATAAAATGCTGAAAATTTCTATGATAATTTAATTTCATAATAACATGAGATTCCTCTTGCACCAACCATAAAACCATATCCACATACAATTGGTCAAATTTTATACTGGCTTACACTGTGAAACCTGATTGTAGACTATAATGAGAGAAGAACTGAATTTAGCTCTGTATGTTCATATAATAACATACACTTACTGTGAATTATCTAAAGCATTAATAATACAGCTAAACACTATAACCCTATCTACATTTTTCAAGTATAAGACATGGCAAGTATGTTTTAGTCCCTTACAATGTAATTTTGCATCTTTTAAATCCACTGATCTGTGTGTCTGTGTAAATTTACCTTCCTCCCTTTTCATAACAGCTGTTTCTTTCTTTGCTTTGAGAATGGGCTGTGCAATTTTTAGAAAATAAGCACTGCACATGAATCACCAAATGGTAGTAGTTAAACTCCTGTCTGTGAAGATATTCCTACAAAGGAGGGTACTAAGGAATTGCTTTAGGTGTTGGTTGGTTGACCTTCAGTGCAAGAAGTACATGTTCATGAGTGCTTCTGCGGCATTTACAGGAGGTTATTAGCAGTGACTTAATGATTTCTTTGTGTGGACGAGGGCATAGTGCAGATATTGTAAATCCTCACTGGTTCATATGCGTTTGGTTAATGCACACTCAAACAGAGCAATCAAAACCAAAGGACTTGAAAGAAAAGAGCACTGGTTAGCTAACAGTGTAAATAACTATGCTTCCTCTATTTATCTTTTGTCATTTTCCAGGTTCCTTTTCAGCCTACATCTTTCCTCTTATTCATAGTTACACAGTGTGTCCCCATACAGAAAGAGGACCAGATTCAGCTGACTCCAGCAGTAGTATAACTAGAGGTGGGGAGAGCAGGGCATCAGCCCTGGCTGCTGACTCTGAGGGAGTGCCAGAATCCCTTCTTCAGAAGCCTTTACCACAGCAGGGGCAGCCTTGTATGGCCAGCTATAGGAGCTGGGCAACAGCCCCACAGCCAGCAGAGCATCTGGGCTAGGGACAGAAGTTACACATAAACAGGTTTAAGTGATCAGAAACTGATTTAAACCTGTAACAGAACGTAAGTTCAGTGCACATAAACCAGTTTCAAAATGGCCAAAACTAGTTTACGATAAACCTGGTTGAATGATTGACCCAAATCAGACTTAACTGATTTGGGTCAAACCAGTTTATGCGACTTATCTCAGACCCCTTCCTGGTTTAAATTAAATTAGAGTCCCCCTAAGTCCCAGCATGCTTTTCAGCCCTGGGCTGGGATGAGGTATGCTGTCTGCTCCAGAGAGCAAGGCTGGCCCCTGCCCCTCTCCTCCCTAGCCAGAGTGCTATCACTGTTCCAGGTGGCTGAGAAGTGGGTAAGGCCCTACAGATACAGCAGCATCTGCCTGGCTTCCCCCTCTGTACCAGCTGCTCGGTGCTCATGCAGAGATCCCCACCCCCCACCCCCTCCTACAGTACAGACCCCAGCTGGCAAGTGAGCATGGTCTCATCACACCCTGCTAGCTAATGCTGAGAGGAGTCTGTGTGTGCATATCTCCAATTTCACTGGAAGAAAGGCAGCCAGAACAGTGTCCGCTTAGGGTTTTTTGGAGCTAATCAACAGGTCAGCTGGTAATGTCCCTTTGTTCCTTCCTTAGAAAAAGCTGTTTAAGGAATGCTTGAACTAATGAGAGAGGCTTTTGTTTTCTTGATGGGTATGATACACTTTGTGTTATCATCTCCCTGCTGGCTTGCTTGCAGTTTGCTGCAGACAGTGTGAAGAAGCAGGGTGAAGGAGATTGAAAAGCTCAGTATCATAAATACATGCATGCACTCCACACAAGCAGTCCTCCCTCCATTCCCCTTTGCCTCAGAGTGCTCACTGGGGGGAGTGAAGCCTGGTGGGAGCTGCTTCCCCCTCACCACCACCCTCAAGGCACATCCCAGCTGGGGACTGTGCAAACAGAGTTGGGGGTTAAACCCCTCCCTAATCAGTGCATACTACTGAGGCCTGGCCATGCTCCCTCGTCCTCAGCTCAGCACTCTAAAAGGGAAGGGAGGGCTTGCTTTAGCAGCCCCAGCTTCTAGCCTGAGCCACTGTGGGCATGTGCCAGCATTTCCTGAGTGAACAGGGAATGTCTATCCAGTTGCAAACCAGTTCAAGATTTACAGGTTAGACTAACCTGCAAAGATTGAATCAATTTAGGCTCGAGCTTTTTGAATGTCTGTCCCTAGCCCTGGAGGGCTAGGGGGCAAATGTAATAAACTCCTAGAGGGTTGCTGCATCAAGTAGCATATCTGGAGAGTGGTGGAGTGAAGGGGACCCCAGGGAGCCCAAACCACAGGGCTGCTGTTACCAGACTCTCTCTTTCTACAGCTGCTGCCTGGTCGCTCTGCACAGGGAAGGTAATACTGCTACTCTTGCCAGTTATAGCCACAGCATCTGCTTTCTCTAGGCAGAGAGCTCAGACAGGTAAAAGTGCCTTGCCACAGACACTGAATGAGCACACTATGCCTCTCAGCTCCAGTATAAAGAAATGGGAATTAAACTTCCAAGGCCCAGGTCAGCCTATTACCAAGTGTGCATCACCTAAAAGGATGACACCAGTGAAACTACCACCCTTGCACCCCACCTGTGGTTATTTCTGAAGAGGAGGCCAGCTTCAAGTTACCATCTAACATTGTCTTTAAAAGAAAAAAAAAGTTTTTCAGGTTTTGGGGTTTTCTTAAGCCAATTTCCTAAGTCTCCTTTCAGATATGTACACAGCCAACACTAATGTATCTTTACCTCTACCACTGGCCAATAGAATATAAACATTCTTTGACAAACCAAGTATCTCTTTCTCATGCAGCAAGCCAGTTTGTGACTGCCAAGGGGCTGGAGCTGTGTTCTGATACTACCCACTTCAAGTCACTGCCAGCATATTTACAATGCAGTCAAAGGATTGTATTAGGGAGTGTTGCAGGGAAGCAGGATACTCCTTCACATGCTTCAGTGCAGTGCTGGACACACACAAAATAAATCAATCTGAGACAGAGAGTCCATTAGCCCAGCACCATGCAAAATATACCTACATATATCAGGTATATAATATATCAGGTCTGGGAGGTAGCGTACATAAAGTGGCATGCCATGCTTTCCTACAGAACTCCCTAGCAGACTCCTCTGACAGTGTAGATCTGACCTTAGAGTTTTGCCATTAATAACTTAAGTGGGGATGAGGTGAGACCCAAGTCAAATCATTCCATAAACTGACTTCAATGGACATACGAAAATATGTACCCACTTCATATCTGTCCCTTAGAACGCACATTAACCAGCTTTTAGGTGTATGGACTCGTTGTTTAGCTTTATGTTTTGTATTGTGCATTACAGTCTTCTGGATTGTGGTAGCTTTCTGCTACATCTGTTGTTAACTGTTCCGTTTGCTTTTCTTTAAATAGGCATTAGAAAAAGAACAGGGGAAACAATGGTAACTAGTGACCATTTACAAATGTCTGTCACCTTCTGAACAGCAATGACTGTAGGTGGCTCTCAGTACATCTTCTAACTGGAAAGACAGAGGTTGAAAAAATAGTTATAGAAGAAGATGATCAGACAGCATGTAGAGAAGCTTGGTATAAAAAAGTCTAGTTAAATATGTTAAAACTAATACGACTGATGATTCATTATGCACTGTGGTAAGTGGGTGGCTTTCTTATCCTGTTCTAAAACACACTCCATACACTGTGTCACATCAAACACTCAGCCGTCCATGGGGGAATGGGTTTATTAAAAAAAGAAATCAACAATGTCAAATAAAATTCAACTGCAGCCCTTTTCCAGGTTTAGCTGCTCATAGGATCTTTAGCTCAAAACTGCTTAACCCAGGTCCAATATCTTTTCTCACTCTTCCCCGCTTTCCAGCATTTTAGCATGGCAATGATCCATTTTCTCCCACTGTCACAGCAGAACTCACTGAACTCTGGCTCTATCTGGATCATTACTTGTTAAGAGAGTTCAGTGTTTAAAGCAAACACTTCAGTCCTTCTACAATAGGATTGTACCATCTTGATTTAATGCACCAGTGACATTTGTATATAATGAACACACAGTAATCCTAATATATCCATGCAAATAAAGACATGCATGTAAAAGTGTGCACAAAACTAAATACAGCTGTATTTATTTCAATGTCTGATTACACATACATGTGAAAACAAACATAAAAAGCACATAATGTAACCAATTCTGGATTCAGTACTGATAAAACTGATAAACAATCTGCTCAAGTTGCAGTAATGATGCATCTGTGTCCTACTGTGTGTGTTAAAGTGGCATCATCTAACATGATCAAGGAGGCACCCACATGTTCAGTGTCTGACTATCTGCCTGAACAACAGTTCCAAAGGTTCCAATTTGAAGTACACTAGTGCATGAAATTAAGGCTTCTGGTCAGTTGCAGATAACCAGGACCGTCTACTAGTTCTACCTGCAGTTTTCTGCTTTGTCACACAGTTTAGGATTGATTCCTTGCAAAAACATATGTAGGTACATGTAAGGGAAAATAAGGTTTCAAGGACAAATCTCCCCAACAACTCAGTATCACCAACAAAACGATTTGATGCAGAAAACCTGCAACCAGAGACAGGCATACTAACTAGGATTTTCAAAATTTCTGCTAGGTTTTGAAGATACAACAACAAGCACTGAAAGAAAAGACGTATTAAAAGATTTTGCTGGTCTTTTCTTTCTATCCCAGGAAAAACTTCTGCTGTTCTTAATTATGTACTTAACTGCAATAACTGTGCAGACTAAAGTGATGGGCATATTAGAAATTCATAGGGCCAAGTCACCAAGCTAGCTCCTATACAAAACAGACTACTCTGTTCTAAAATGTCAGCTAACATCTGTGTCTTGGCTGAATGCAAAACATTTTTCTTAAACAAGGGAAGGACTATATTTGATCTTGTTCTCAATACTGCCTGACAAAGACCCCCAGATAAAAGAGCCGTCTTCATTTAAAGCTATCATAAATGCTCTATATACATAATGCACAGCCCATTAAAAACCAAGCTAAAAAATGTCATAAGCTGAGAGGCATCTTCAGATTTTGTGCAACTTTGCTTTAGTCTCAGAATAAAAACAGTGATCCAGCCCCCTTTCCTCACCTAAGGATTAATAAAATCAAACAACAATAACAAAAATAAAAAACTGTAAGCCCCCAGCAGACAGCAAGAGCCAAAAAACCCAAACTAAGGCATCTGTTAAACTGACAGCAGTGATTTTATACACAGTTTATCAGGGCTGCGCTTAACATAATGTTACTATATCAATTTTATTTAATATTAATGCTTTGCATACAAAATGTTTACCTTGCTCTAAATGTCAACTGCAGCCACTATGATAAAGAATCTGAAAAGCTAACCAGAATCTCTGTGATTTGTATCAGTGAGACACCTAAAATCCTATGATGTAATTCCTTTCCTCAGAGAATCACAACAGCTGTCCCTGTATATCTCCTACAGCAACAGTATGCTTCCATAACTGCCAAGGTTTGTGCTACTCTGTTACATTTATGCAAATCACTCCATCACTGCATGGAGTGATTTGCATATTTGTAAACAATTTGCATGTAACTGTACTCTGCAGTTTACGGTCAACATACATTGCTTGAGGCAATGGACGAAATAAGACAGGGAGCTTCACAAAACTTGGCACAGAGGATGAAAGGCCGAAACAAAAATGGTTTATCCTGGATAGCAGTTGAGTAAACAAATGGGAACTGGGTTAGACTACCAGAAAGGGAATCTAGAGTGATATTGGTACCTGGGGATATCCGACTAGGAAGTTTGGCTGAACGGGTGCAGAAGCTGGATGAAGTCCAGGCACAATATTGGGGTTATCGAAACATCACAGATAATTATCCTGAAACAACACTTCTCTCCATTAGCCTCTTCATTTTTGTATTGGTTTCCATATACTGATGTACTCATAGATTTTCTCCATTCCTAGTTCATTCCTGAATGCTTGATAAAGGGGAATGAGAGTAGAGGGAGGCACCAAGCAACTTATGAGGTAAGTGGGAGAGAAAAATCACACACTTGAAGAGGATGCACGTCGGGCACTTTCCTCTTTTTTCGGGGTTAGGGAAAGAGTTGAGGGGAAAAGAACAGCAGTTTCCCCAGAAACCAAGGTAGAAGTGAAGATCAGTGGAGTCCCCTTTACAGCAAACAGGGATTTCAGTAGCCTTTATGAATATAAGACATATTTTTATGACTATGAGATAAACACACAAATTGGGAATGGAAAGTTTTGCCCCGAGTTGAAAAATCCCCCACAAGTCAGGCAAATAACATTCATTATTTTTAAGTCAATCTTATGGTTTTGGAGTCTTAGTCATATTATTTAAATACTGTGAGTTGGCAGTCTAGTAGCTCTGTACTTGGGCTTGGCAAGGAAGTTACACATAAACCAGTTTAAGTTATCAGAAACTGGTTTAAACTTGAAGGAGAAGAGAAGCTCAGTGCACATAAACCAGTTTCAAAATGGCTGAAACTGATTTAAGATAAACCTGGTTGAATGTAGGATCAGACTTAACTGATTTGGGTCAAACTGGTTTGTGAAACTTATGTCCCAGACCCCTTCCTGGTTCAAGTGACATCATAGTACCCCATCATCCCAGCATGCTTTCCAGCTTGGGGCTGGGCTGTACTGTCCACTCCAGAAAGCCGGAGCAGTGAGGAATGGCTAACAAAGAGTGGGGAAGGAGAGGCCAACTGGGGATGCAGCCCAGTCTGCAGCAGGGGGCAAAATGCTCACCCCATGAAAACCCCAGCTGGGGGGTTGGACCAGGGAGAGGGGGTAAACACCCGTTCCCCAGCTCAAACTTACTGACAGTTGCAACTGTGGACTACAAATCCTAGAGCCACCTGGAAGCAGGAAGAGGAAGTGATGAGCAACCCTACAGAGTCCTGCTGCTGTCAATCTGGACTAAAAATCCCAGAGACCTCAGGGGGCAGTAGGAAGAGGAAGTGAACAGAGAGCCAGAAAGCCATGCTGTAACACCCCCCAACTTCTGGCCTGAGCCACTGCAGGCATGTGGCTGCAATAAAAGGTAAATATCTGTTCACTTTCATTTCAACTCAATCTGTGCAGTTTACACCAACCTGCGAAGACTGAACTGATTCAGCCCCAGGACTTTTGACTGTCTGTACTTAGCCTTGATGCACTGATTACTCTAAGCATTACTTCCAGGCCCCTCTACACGGACGGGTAAAGGCAGGATGGGATCTAATGCACAATTCACAATTATGCCTCCTGTCATGTCATATATGCATGGCAGGAGACATGACTGTAGGATCACATATTAGATCCCATCATGCTTTATTGTAGTGCAGGGGGAGCCCAATCCTAGGCTCCCAATGAACCAGCAAGCTCAGGTAGGAGCCTCCTGAGCTAAAGGCCTCCCAACCAGAGGGGTGCCCCATGCACTGACAGGGAAGGAGGATCCCAGCAGCCACCTTCCCTCAGAGTCAGGGTGTATGAACCCCTGAGTTTGTGGGATCACAACAGCTGCCATCAGCTAGCAGGGCTCCCAGCCACAAGGGAGACCCTGCTACACATGCAAATTAAAGCTTGATAGCAACTAGCTATAAAGTTAGTGCACATTTTTTAGGTCTAACTCTATAGCTGGTTGGAGCTTCTATGGTGTGACAGACAGAGGTGCACCAATAAAGATTATTTTGGCTGATACCAATAGCTGATTATTAATGAGCCAAATTGACTGATACTGATCCAACTGCCCACATGCAAGCCTGGCAGTTTAAAGAGCAGCATCTGGCTGGTAAGTGTGTTGTGGGGGGAAGGGGAATAGGGGATACAGATCATGGCCCCCTGTGATGAGGGAGAGTGGGGCAGGGGCTGGCTCTGCCCAGCTGGGGCAGGGCATAGGACAGAGCCCTGAGCAGCTTATCTCAGGAGCGTGGGGAGAGTTACGGGCTGCTCCTGCCACTGTATGCACCCCCAGTGGAGGCATGGGGGGCACATGACCCCCAAATCTGTGTGCAGGACAAGGGTAGGTTGCTGCTGGGGCTGGGGACGGCTCTGGGCTCTTTGAAGTGGTAAGGGGAGGCATTTGGCCAGGGATGCACTCAGGGTGGGCAGCAGTGCTGGGAGCAGGGCTATGGTGAATTTTGGAGTGGCTGTAGCCCACCCTAGAGCCCCCCCCCCCAGCACTGCCACCACCCACCCCAAGCACAGTCCTGGCCCAAACCCCCACTGGGAACCCACCACTGCCCATGGCCCTGCCTGTGGTGGCAGCCCGCCCTCACCCCATGCACAGATCTGGGAGGCATGTGCCCCACATGCCTCTACCAGGGGTGCACAGTGGCAGGAGCCACCCCTCCCCACACCCTCCAGGCAAGCCTCTTGCAGCTGCCCTGTGTCCCACCCAAGCTGGGCAGCACCTGCCCCTGCCCCACTCTTTCCGTCACTGTGGGGGCCTCAATATGCCACCCATGTCCCTGCCCCCCAGCAGACTTACCAGCCAGATGCTGCTCTCCAAGCTGCTAGGCTGACTGCATGCATGCTGCATTTATCAGAGACTTTAAATTGGACACATCAGACAAGAAAAGACGATTGCCAATAATGTCAATTTTCTTTTTATCAGTGCTGATATGATACAGACTGATGTGATAGCTACTTTGCGTGTGTAGTTTGTTGTAAGGTAATTGTGCAATTAACCACTTAATTGTGCAATACCTGTAATGTGTAGCGAGCCAAATGTACCACTCTCGCCCTGCATGTTATGCTCTTAACTTAAAATAATAAACTCACTATTAAAGCTATTGTTGCATGTTTCCATCATATTTGCAATAATGCATATTTCTCTAATTAAAAATTATTTCTGCAAGAAATGCTTTATACGTCTTAATTATACAATCAACTTGAACCTGTCTTCCCTCAACACTTCTGTCAGTAGACTCTGACTCTCACAGAAGTCATAGTTGCCTATCTGAACCTGAAAGGTCTGTGTTCTGGAAGGCTTTCTTCAGCTTCTTCCATTAAGCTCCTTGGTGAACTCCACAGGCAGTCACACTGATGGTTCAGGACTTAACCCTGGATGTGCCATATATGGTTAGGCTTCTGCTGGGCTAAGCTCCCCCTTTTATCCTGAATAGTATTTTCTCTTTGATCTTGAAGAATTTATACAGTGTTTTATCCTTTCAAGTATCTCTACAAATTCCTCATAACATCTACAGCACAGGCAAGGCCTTTTATGATAGAAAGGCACAGTATGCCTCCAGACTAGAGCTTTGCAGTCACCATAACATAGCCCATTACTTCACTAAGTCCAATAACATTACATTAATTATTTGGAGCAAATTTTATGGCTGTTAAAAAGCTGCAGTCTTTTATTCTGATAGTTGACAAGACCATCAAAAGACTGACTGCCCACAACACATCTAGAGAGTTTTATGAAGGTCTGCTACATGCTTTGATATTTTGAAAGAAAATAATACAGGCACTATGCTACAGACAAAAAAGATCTTTCTAGTAGCTCACTTTTAAAAAAGTAAAATTGGCATCATTGAAATGTAAATGTAAACGGAAGTCATAACATGGTGCTCCCAGAGCATCAGAAATAAAAAGTATACCATTCCCTGTTGAAACAAACAAGAGCAACACCCTGGGAGACATTAAATGCATTTTTCACAAGAATATATTTTGTGTTTAAGTATGTGTGGGGAAAAATGTGCTAATCCCACAGCACAGAAATTTATTAAGAAATTTCATTTTCAATTATGAATCTTGTACAACAGCCATTGTTTATCTTAGTACTACAAACAAGCTTCAAGAGTTGTCTGTGATACCGTCAGTTTTAATATGACTATAATTAATAGGGGCTAGGGAGAAGTTAAGAGTAAAAAGGCTGATAAAGCACCTGCTTGAAGTAAGTTGGTGGAGACCTCATAACTATCAAGCCCTTCTCTCTTTTCCATCTCCTTAAAAGTAATGAGGACTGCAGAAGAAATAACTAAAGATGGTAACATATATATAACACCCCTTTTCAGAGGGTCATTTAGAGTGTAAATGTGATGCAATCCAGATTTCAAAGTAGAGCTCTATGGCTCCAAAACACACAGAAACACACTTTCCCTTTGTAATTCCAACATTTATCTAAATACAATATATCAATACCTCAACAAACACAGTAATGAAAATGAATTTAACATTCTATCTGCAGCCATAAACAAATGCAGCTTGAATTCCTGAAACTGTTTGCTGCAAGTTAGACCCTGTTAAACTTTTCTCAAGTGAGTGACCCCTTCTTGGGATAGTGATTCCATTCAATCTAGAGCAGAGGTGCCATGATTATGGCCTATGGAGCCATTTGACCCAGCCCATGGCCTCCTGGGCTAAGTAGAGTCAAACAGCTGGAGGCTGAATTGATTCAGTCTTTGCAGGTTAGTCTAAGCCCTTGCCCCCATAGTACCACCCTCGCCCCAACATCAACACAGCCACCTGCGGGTGGTCCCCACTTGCCATTGCCATAGCCCCACCACTGCCACCTGTGGGCAGTTGCCTTGCCCCCAGCCTCAGGAGGCACGAGGCATTCCTGCTGTCTGGAACAGACAGCCCAGCCCAACCCAGAGATGGAAAATGCTGGGAGGCAGGAGGACTGTGATTTAACTTGAACCAGCAAGGGGTCTGGGACAGAAGTTTCATAAACAGTTAAGTCTAATACTACATTCAGCCAAGTTCAGCTATTTTGAAACTGGTTCATGCGCACTGAACTGCTACTCTGTTACAGATTTAAACCAGTTTCTGATCACTTAAACCGGTTTATGTGTAACTTCTGTGCCTAGCACAAGAGGGGCCACTCTGCATAAATCTAGGATACAGAGCTCTATTTGGCACGTATTGGTGGTTGCAGGCAGGGAAGGCCTGCATTAATTAATCCTTGCACCACTACCTGCCCTACTGCCATGAGGTCTGGATCCAGCCTAGGAGGCTCCCTGCCATCTAGATCCAAGGATCTAGAACTGTTCTCCAGAGAAAGCTTTTGCCTGACTTAGTCTTTTCTGTGTTTTCTAGATAGAAAGGAACCAGGCTTAGACTCAAATTTATATTCATCCTCATCCAGGTAATCCTTTCCATTTAATGATTTTCTTTTGTCTGGCCCTTGCTTCCTCCTTTTGTCTTCTGCTCCAACTTCTGCTCATTTTTACAGTAGGTCTCATTCTCTCCTTTCTCACCTTCCCTCCTAACACCACATTTTCCATCCTGTTCCATCCACCCTCCCCCCCAGCTTTTCTGGAGGACCCTACCTACCAGTGTTTAATGAACAAAGTTCTCCTCTAGAAGCCCCAGTAGGAACAGCTGATGAAGCTGATAAAAACTGATAAAAATCAGGGTTTCTGAAGAAGGGCTATGTGCAGGAAACATAAATATGAATCTCCTCTACTCCCCACAAGGGAATGTTAAGACTTAGGCCAAGGAGTAGGGATGAAAGAGGCACCAAAATAAATTCCCTGCACTGAGTGTACATCTCTTACTTCCTTCAGTGTGCACACTGCAATCCCACTGCCTGTTTGGGATGCGTCATCATTGCTGATCATGGCTACCATGTCAAAAGAAAAACCGACCAGAACAACATGATAAACGTGCCCGAAAGATTAAAAATGCTTTAGAAATCTTAGGGCATAAGCATTTATGAAAACATACTCGCATCTGAATTTGTATAATGTACTTTATTCAGACCAAAACATATTATTTCATGTTATTTTCATGCATTACACATAATAATTTTTTTTATCGTAACCACTAATGCTTCTCTCAGGTAAATTACCTGTTTTCCCTTCCACTTTACTTCACCCCATTTGTGGAAGCAAACAACCTCTTGCCAGAGGGTCACTGCAGAGTTTGGTACCCAGAACCCTTTGGTTTCAATTATGCACTCTGATGAATTGAATATTCTCATCCTCTATGAAAAGACAGGTCCCTAACGGCAGAGTCTTGGTTGTCTTCAGTTTCATAAACAAGTTTGCAAAGTCCCTCTGTTTACCATGTTCACATAAAGAATGCTACAACTGATGGGACTTGAAAGTCATACAGAATGCCTGTACTTTAAACAGCATCAATCCTTCACTTTAAACAGTGTTGCCTCAGAAAAGATAAATGGAGTTTATTTACTCTGAGACTTGAAGAGAAGGCATAGACAGACTACCAATTTTAGTGATACCAAAGGACATTGATACAAAAGATTCTGTAGCAATACAAGTGTAGCAAAACTTCTCCAACTGTAACTTGTGGTTTGGCAGGGGGTTGGACTAGATGACCTCTGGAGATCCCTTCTAGACCTACTTCCCTATGCTTCTTGTTTCATTCAGGGTCAAAGTGAGGTTGATTTAGCTCCCTTGTATCTCTACAGAAGCAGAGCTGTAACAGTTACACTGTGACTGATGCATGCTCCCAAGCAGCAGCCCTCCCTCTTCTTTTAAAGTAGCTAAAAGTATGGTTGCCTATCCCGAGATTGCCAACTTTTAATTCAGCCTATCTTTCTGAAGAGAGAATCAAACTTTGGACTCATAAAAAACAGCTTATATAGGTCTCCTTAAATTTGGGGGTCTCAAAATATAAAGAAAAATCTCAGCTTTCATTCTGAAAAAAGTAAAAGCCTCAACCTTTTTTAGGTGCTTCAAAAAAGGAAGTTGATACCAACTAATTCTAGAGTGTAAACCTCATCACTAATTCTGTCTGCATGTTGCAGATCTTCTAATCACTCTTTATAGCTAATTCGAGTTTATGCTATGGACCCCTTCACATTTTGCAAAAGTCTCATATCATTTTGCAGCTGTGCGAGTAATGCTACTCAGCCAGCAATTGACAATAACAGCATAAAAGCCAAAACATGCACTCTCTCAAGACAAGAGCTAGATCTTCCATCAAGATGCCAGTGTTTCTTGTGGCTGCAAGGATTGGTAGCCTCATAGCATCAAATGGTATCAAGACTGTGAAAGACATGGGGTCAGAAGGAAAGCAGACCTAGCTTCATGGTGAGGGCACTCCCTTGGAAGATGGAAGAACCTAGATTTCTAGGATCAGGACTTCTTAATTCCTTTAGGCCAAGGGCCCAGCCTTAATGATAAGGATGGGAAAATGTCTCCCCTCCACACTAGCCTATAGCCTAGCTGGGAGACAATGGCTTGAATTCCCTCACACTAACAGGAACTTATAGCTCAGGTCTCTCACTTCTTGGTCAAGTTCTCTAACCACCTACATAACTGACTGAATCATCATAGTTTCATAGTTCAACAAGCAGTCATCAATGGCTCAAAGTCTAGCTGGGCAGAGGTATCAAAAGGAGGTCCAGGGGAGGAGGGGGGTCTGTCCTGCATTCTGTATTGTTTAACATCTTTATTAATTAATAGGATGATTGCACTGAGCAAATCTATGGTTGATACTGAGTTGGTTTGAGTTGCAGACCTTCTAGAGGGGAGGCCTATGATCCAGAATGACCTGGACAAGCTGGAAAAATGGTCTACAATCAATCAGATGAAATTCAACAAGGACTTCACAAAGGGACAGCATAACTACATGTACATATACAGATTAGGGAATGAATGGCTAGACTGCAGTACTACAGAGAAGGACCTGGGGTTTACAGTAGACATTAAGCTGAACATAAGAAAACAATGTTCTCTTGTTGCCCAAAAAAGCAAACCGCATACTGCATTGTGTCAATAGGAATGTCACTTGCAAATCAAGGGAAGTGATTCTTCCACTCTATTCAAAGCTGGTGAGATCTCACTTGGAGTACTGTGTCCAGTTTTTGGGTCCCATGCTTCAAAAAGAGAGTCCAAAAGAGAGATAAAAAAAAAATATTAGAGGCTTGGAGACCTGGGAAACATGACTTATGAATAAAAGCTGAAAGAACTAGGGTTATTCAGTCTGGAGGAGACTGAGGGAAGATCTGATAACAGTCTTCAAATACCAGAAGGGAGATTATAGAAAGGATGGAGATAAACTATTCAACGGCTATAGAGAACAAGACTAGGAGCAACAGTTTCAAGGTGCAGCAGAGGAAAATTAAATTGGAGATTATGAAGAACTTTCGGCTATAAGGAATGGTCAAGCATTGGAACACTCTACCTAGAGAAGTTGTGCAAACTCAGTCCCTAAAAAATTTCCAGTAGCAAGTTAGACAGACACTTGGCTGGGATTGTCCAGTCAGGCATGATCCTGCCTTGAGCAGGGGCCTGGGCTAGATGGCCACGTGATGATTCCTTTCAAGCCTACTTTCCTACGATCCTATGAACCAGTAAGCTATTATGCAAAAACTGGACAGCACTGCTACATGGAACTCTTCTAGCAATGCTAAATTCCTGGTCTGTAAGTCCAAAATAGGTTTAGCAGCCCAAATGCCTGACTCCACTAAAAACCATTCTGAGCATTCATAATAGGGTAAACATTAGGTACCTAAATTGATTTTTGCCAGAAAACGCAGGTACTGATCAGAGATGTAACTTGGAATCTTGGCATCCTGCACCGTGTGAAGGAAAAAGGGTAGGGGGAAGGGACGGGGAGAAAAAGTACCCTAACCTCCTCCGTTAGGAGCTGCTGCAGTTGTGGCAGCAGTGCCGGCTGCTGCTGCCTCAGCTCATGCTCCACAAACTGGGCTGCTGTGGTGGTAGCAGTATCTTCAACGAGGCAGGCACTCTGGGGGCTGACATTCCAGCAGCTAGTCTGAATCGATGCCCAGGGCTGATGCCCTAGTGATTACAGTAGCGGTACCAATGGACTCTCAGATGCCAGAGCAGTTAGGTGAGCATTTTGTGGCTTGCTCACTTGGACTTTGACACCTAAAATTCTGTCTAAAAGTACAAATTAGGGCCCTAAGTTTTATTTTCAAGAGTCTTAGGCATTTGGGTGCCAAAGTCATTTAATGACTTCTAAAACCTTTACCCAAGGTCAGCCTTAACATTTTGGGTTGGCATGTAAATCCTGAGAAGCAAGCTACAGTGCCCCGAGGCCACACCACTCCTGAATAAGAGCATGCACAAGGGATAGAAAAGACTCTCTCTCAAGTACATTGACTTCATACTATTGACTGATTTTCCCCACCTTTCCAGAGTACAACTGCATTTACTAGTGGTTCTCAACCATAATTTTTCTGAATTGGCCAGCAGCCCATTTCAAACACTAGTTTATTTATTACAGCACTTACCTCCTTACAGAGGCCAGGCAGGGGAGGCAGAGCAAGTACTTATTAGGCCTCTGTGAATAGGGAAGTATTCAATTCAGATTCAGATCTGGCTGATTCAGAGGACAGTGATTCAATTTGGAGATTCAGATCACTGTCCTGAATCAATTTGGCTGAATCGGCTTTGGAAGATTCAGCACTGATTTGGAGAGATTTGGTGATTTGGCCATAGCCTATAATGGGGAGTCACTGAAATACCTATAACTTTGCCATTTTTTGGCAGGTTTGAATGAAAATAGCAGGAATGGTAGCCCTTTCTGAGGGCATGAAGCCTGCCACATTTAAAGGAGATAAGTGCCGGGGTTTCTGGGAAACTGCACCTCAAGTTTCTGAAAGCAAAACTCATGACGTGACTTTGTGTGTGCTAAGGCAGAGCAGGATGAAACCATCAGGGATGGTAGCCTATAACAGGGGGCATTTCCAGTGCTGGTTAGAAATCCACCCACCCACCTGTTTCTGGGCCAGACACCCACCCCTCTTTTGCTCAGGAAGAAACAGCTCACAAAAGGGACAGAAAGGCTGCAGATAGAGGCTTATGTGCTGTTTCTGCATCCCTCCCCCAGAGCACTGTGATTGGAAGGGGACTTAGGGAAAAATGACATTCACTGGCCAGCTACAGTTGTCAGTCTTTCCCTCCCCTGCTTCCCCTCCCTCTTCTCAGTTTCTGTTCCCCTGCAAGACTGCCTTCCAAATCACCGAATCTCTGAATCTTTTCTGAATCAATTCGGAGGGTGTTTATTGTTTCCTGATTTGATTCAGATGTGGTGATTCAGCTTCCAATTTGGGCCAAATCTTCTCTGAATCAAATCAGTGACCAAAGCTTTGCACACCCCTAGTGATTATATACTCATACCTTGTAAGCCCTTTAAAAGGATCTCACAGGACCCCATGATACTACATAGCCTGGCTGAGAATCAGTGGTGCAGACAAACCCTAAGAAAATCAAGACAACTCTCTACTGAAGGAGAATGACCTCATTTCAAATCATAGTCATTTGCTATCAACATCTGCTGGCAAAACAGCTGGAAGCATTTGGAGCAGTCCCTGTGGCAGGACAAAAAAAGTAAACTAAGAAGAAAAGTATATTACATAAAAGTATATTACATAAAAGTGACAACAATTTCTGTGTAACTCCTACTTTCTCACTGAAGCATTTTACACAGTGATAAGTTCAAAGTGAAGATCTTGCCATGCAGTGATTCTTACAGACCTCAAGTCACCCTAGCAAATGTTAAGGTAACACCGCAGTGTTTCACAAGCTTCATACAGGTTTACAGAAAGACTATTAATGAAGTTTGGGACATTTTCCATGTTAGTATGCTTCCAGTTATAGTGACAAAAGGCTGGATTCAAAAGGCTAAAGAGGTTCTATTTTTTTTCACTTAACCTCTGGAAAGCAAAACAAAGAAAGCAGTGAGGAGAGTATTAAATTCTTCACCCAAATAGTGTAGTAGCTAAAAATTTATCCTGACTCATCACTTAAAAACTCACTCTTCCAGTTTGGAAGTGGCTCTTTTCAAATTGTTCATACATGTATGTACATGAAAACATATTATATAATAGGTATTCTGTTTTATCAATACATATATAATATGTTTTCATGTATATATATGCTCTGCTGGCTGCCTATGCGTAAGTCCTTCTGTTTGGCTGGCTATCTGCCCACTGAAAAATTGGTCATACCATTTCACTAAAGCATAACTGCCAACATGTGACAGGCTTTGATGGACAGCCAACAGTTATCTCCTTCTTTAGAATGGCAATTCTCTGAGCGTACTTGTTACTACCTGGGCCATGCAAAGATTATTTCAAAAGAAAGGGTAGAAAGGACTGCTTATAGGCACTTCTGTGAAAAGAGTCGCTACATTGTGGTGATTACCTTGGAATATAATTCAGTTAAAAAAAACAACATATGCACCTCTAATGACACCATTTTTGAAAGAAGGCAATCCCTTTACATAAGAAATATAGGGTTAAGGTGAAGTACAAATATGTAATTTGGACAAAACTCAGCACACAAAAAAAACAATGTCATCATCAGGCAAAAGTCTGTAAACAAAACCATCAGTATCTTTCAGACATGCATTTCTTCTTAGGAGTGATCAACTTCTTGATTAATACAGGATAAGGAGAGTCTGATATTAACACAGTACACAACCGGTATCAGAACCTGAATTCAGCCCAAATCAATTGCTACACTATACAAATTGTTGCTAGGTTCCACTTTTTAATTTGGTATTACATGTATTTAATATTTATTTTATTAAATGTATGAATACTATATTAAATTTATTTTTATTAAGTCTTTATTTTAATTAATACTCTCTGGTCTGAAATTTGAAGGAAACTATGGTTGGCAAAATGGTTTAGTTTTTAGTTCTTCCTGATAGTATTTACATATCAAAAAGTGGTCCATTATGTATCTTCTACCTTTTTTTTTTTCTTTTTCTCCAATCACCAGTGGATTCAGGAGCAGGAGGCTGCTTCATAATCAACTGTTACTGTTCAAGGTGCCTCTTTTCCTATATGGGCAGAGATTGAAAAGAGCTCACCCACTCTCACTTGGATTTAATGTGATACAAAAGCAGTCTCATATCCTGTGCACACAAAGACAAACAGCATAAACTTGTTTCTTTGTCTGAACTATTTGCATGCAAGTAAAGTGAGCCAACTATGACAGTAAATCAGCATTTCTTCTGTACCCCAGGAGGACCAAAAGATATTAGAAAAATCAGGCTCTTAATACTGGCCATGTCACTAAGCTATTTATTGAGGTGTTTTACCAGTTATAGTTTGTTAAAAAACATTCAGAGTCCACTGTTTCAGGGTTTAGTGATTAGAAGGAAATCCCTGCAGAGAGTTTGAAAACCATGTGTAATGTGGAAAGACTGCCTTTCTTTTGTTAATTCTCATCGTGTCAGGAGTATCTTGTATCATGATCCTTAATCACAAAACTGTTTATAGAAGCTGCTGCCACATCACATTTTAATTGCCTTTACCCTTTTCGACAACAAAGCCAAGCCAGAATTAGGCAGCACTGAGAAAAAGAAAATAATGAGTGTTTGTTTTTAACCTGTTTTTAACTATTATGAGAGGAGAAATCTAAACCACGACCCAAGGAAATTCCAACCAAAGCTGCTGCTTTTACTTTGGTTCTCCTGACTCCACGTGCCCTAGGAAGATCTTTAACATTCAATCAAGAAGCTTGACTACTTTTTGGCAACAGTCTGCAAGTAGATTTAAGTGAACTAAGACTCTGCAACTGCATGGCAATGGGTGTTGGTTATGCTAAGATGCAACTCCTGGTTTAAATAATAATAATAATTATTATAATGTTTCCTTTAGAAAAGGTTAAGGAAAACCTGTTTAAAGAGCAGGACACAGCACAATCCCCATACACTGCATGACACATGCAAGAACTTCTTAGATCTTTGCCGTATACACATAGAGAACACAAATCACCAATGGTGAATGTGAAACAAACACTATGGTTACAGGAAGTAAAAGGGAATATTAGCTTGGAAATGAACTATGGAACAAAAAATCCCAGTATTTTTCTCAAATTTTGAGTATTGGATAAGCTTTGTGAAAGGAAAACACATTTGGGCTTCAGTTCCATGGATCTATACCAGTGTGACTCAGAAAAGGCTTTAATCCCATATTTTGCTTTAGAAATTGCAAAATCCTGGCTTTTTTTAAGACAATGACAACATTGCTACCAAATTTGCTCCACATGGGTCCTTATGTTGCTCCTATGGTAGAAAGATCCAAATAGAAGAGACATTTTTGAAGGGAGCCCTTAGATTGTGAGTGTGGGGATTGGAGGCCTAACAATTTAAATTGAGATTCCTCAGTTATGAAACTTTACCTAGCAGACGTCAGATTTGCATCAGGGCACAGTACAAAGCCTATCTAAGGCTGCCTATATACATGCTTAGGGTGGGGGCAAGGCGTTTGAATAAGATCGGTTTCCAGCAGACACCCTAATTAACATGCTGTCACATGTATTAAGCCCCTGCACATTTCAAAATAGCCACAGGATACTTTACTTAAACCTTATTCAATAGGTTTAGATAAAGTGCTTCCACAGCCATTTTGAAACGTGAGGGGTTAATACACACGATGGTAAGGTGACACTGGGGCATTCTAATTAGAATGCAGAGTAGTCTTGATTAATCGCGCCTCCTCTACCGTGTTCTAATGAGAATGTGAGCGAGCATGTCTACAGGCACCCTAAGGGTCAAAACGTTTACCTAAATTGGTTGTTTTCGGGAAAGATTTTGTGTCCTCTCTAGAAGAAATTCCCTTGAGTTGATATTAGGTTACCTTTTTAACACATATGGTTCCAGAATATGCACACATCTAGAGAATGCAATGGGTATATTTTATGAATTAAAAATAAAGTGTTATAATTACAGTACTCAAGGAATCATAGAAAAAACAGGGCTGGAAGGGACCTTAAGAGGTCATCTAGTGCAACCCCTTCCCCACCGCCACCCTCCCAAAGAAGGATCATGCCTATGTTAACCATTGTAGATAAGTGTTTGTCTAATCTGTTCTTAAAGATTTCCAAGGATGGAGATTCCACAACTTCCCTAAGTAGCCTGTTCCAATGCTTAACCATCCTCATAGTTAAAAAGATCTTCCAAACATCCAACCTAAATTTCTCTTGTTGCAATTTAAGACTGCTACATCTTGTACTGTCCCAAGACTATTCTCCATGACTGATCACCAGGGATCCTAGTTTTCCCCATTTAAAAATTGCAAATTCTCTGATAAAAATAGCAAATACCCCAATTAAAACCCACCAAATCTGCATTTTCTGTGATTAAAATGAAACACCACTATACATATAGGCATCAGTTGAGCAGAATACTTTATTGAGATATTTATAATCTTAAAGAAATTTGGAAGCCTACCAATGCCTCAATCATTATAATAAAATAAATTCTAAATACCAGAGGTGCACCGATACATCAAGCCGATATTGGATTGGCACAGATACAAAAATTTTTTTGTATCGGAAATTGGCCCAATGCAGCCAATAATTTGGACAACAAATACCCACGAGTGTGCAAAGCCACAGCACAGCACATAGGCAGCAAGAAGCAGAGCTGGCAGTGTGGAGTGCTGCATGCAGCTGGTAAGTCTGGTGTGGGGAAAAGGTAGGGGAAGAGGCGTGGGGGGGCAGATTAAGGCCCTCGTAGTAAGGGAGGGTGTGGGGTTGAGGTTGAGATTGAGGCTGGGGAAGGGGCTGCCCAGCTGGGTCTGGGGCGGGGGCTGGTGCAGGACGGAGGCACAGGAAGGGAGGGGGCAGCTCCTGCTGCTGTGCATGGCTCATCCAGTGCTCATCTGGTGGCTCCTGCCACCCATCTGTGGGCACGGGCGGGGAGAAAGGTGTGCCCCTGGATCTGCACGGGGCAGACTGGGGTTGAGCTTTCCCCAGCTAGGCAGATCTGGGGGCACCCCTCCATTCCCTCCCAGATGAGTGGTGGGAACCACCAGACAAGCACCGGACAAGCAGCGCACAGCAGTGGGAGCTGCACCCAGCTCCCTTCCTGCGCTCCTCCCTGATGAGCCACGCCTCCATCCCGCCCTGGCCCCGGCCCCAGCCCCGGCCCCAGCCCCAGCTGC
>NW_017728886.1:195788603-195805343 GCF_001723895.1 Crocodylus porosus | reverse complement strand
AGCCCCGGCCCCAGCCCCAGCTGCAGCCCACCCTGAGCCACACAGATCCTGGAGGCACATGCCCTCCCCCCTCACCTACCAGACGAGCTGCTTACGGCTCTCTCCCATGCCCCTCCCTGCCCCGGCTGGTCAGCACCTGCTCCTGCCCCAGCTCCAGCCCCATTCCCTCTCTCACCACAGAGGCCTTGATCTGCCCCGCCACACCTCTTAGCTCCCCTTCTACCACACCAGACTTACCAGTTAGATGCAGCACGGAAAAAAAAACTGAAAAGCCATGTATCGGAAATCAGTTCAGTATCGGCCAATATGCCTCTTTAAAAATCAGCTATCAGTATTGGCCCCAAAAATCTCTATCAGTGCACCCCTACTAAATACCTATATATTTTGGCATTTGATTTTGGTTGTTTTATCATAAAAAATCAGAGCTCCCCCTACCCATTTGCTCATCAGGATGCGGGTTCATCTGTGGCTTTGTCCCCCCACTGCTTTATGGTGCTGAGAAGCCCTGATATTCCAGTGCCCTATCCTTGTCATTGCTGTTGCCCCTCACTCCCAACCCACAGCCCCATGGCCCTGCTGGTGCCCATCACTCCCTACCCACAGCTCCCCTCCCCTCCCAAACACCGCTGGTGCCCCACACTCGTGACCCACAGCCTCCTGTCCCCCCCCACCACATCACCTGAGCCATGGCTGTCACCCACGGGAGGTGGCAGCTGCTGTGGCTGGAGTGGAGCACAGAGACCAGCTCCAGCTCCCCCCCCACAGATGAGACATGGCCAAAGCACAGCCCATTGGGGGGTGTGGAGAGTGCAGGCTGCCTGCTGCAGGCTTAGGGCTCTCCATCCTGCTGCCCTCCCCCTGGTGAGGTACTCCCTACCCACCTGACAGCAGTGATGGCAGTAGTACAGAGTTGAAATGAAGGGCAGGAAGGAGGTGCCTTGCTATGGTGGCATAGCTGGAGTGGAGCTCCCAATTCCAGCACTAAGCCTGCTTGCCCTTTCCTGCTCTCCCATGCCAGGTCTTGCATCTGCCCTGTGCACAAATCTGGGGGGCTTGTGCCCCACATTCCTTCCTCCCTGGGAGTGCATGCAGCATGGGGAGCCAGCCCCCACACTGCCCCCAGCTTCATCCTGAGCCCCCAGCTGAGCCCTGCATTCCCGCCCCAGGCCCCATGTATGGCCCAGCTGGCTAGTCCCAGCCCTGACCTACTCCATCTTTCACTGTGGGGGCCTTAATCTGCCCTCCCCCCCACAGGCTTACCTGGAGGGAGCTGCAGGAACTGCTCTCCTTGCCGCCTGGCTGCCACGTCCATGTGTGTGCGTATACATGCACGGTCTGCCCCCTACCTCCAGCCCCAAGCAGCCCCTTGCAGGCTGGAAGTCTGCACTTCAAAGTAAAAAAAAAATCCACATTTTTTTCTGTTAAAAGAAAAAATTCACATCCTTCCACAGCAAACAGAAAACCTGGATCCCTGCTGATCACCATTTTCTTTCTTACCACCCTTGATATGTTTGTAGACTGCTGTCAACTCTCCTCAGTCTACTCTTCTCCAGGTTAAATAACCCCAGTTCCTCCAGCCTTTCAAGTTATTTTTCCTAGTCCTCTAATAATTTTTGATACTCTCCAAACGACTCTATCCAATTTGTCTACAACTTGAAGTATGATACCCAAAACTGGAAAATGTTGTCCAAGTGAGGCCTCACGAGTGCTGAACAGAGTGGAAGAATCACCTCCCACTCGATACTTCCTTCCGAGTAGATATTTAGCCACTGATGACTACTTTTTGAGAATGAAGATCCGAACAGCTGAACACTCTGCACTTTGCATCGTACCTGATGTTTCTTTTCTAAGTGAGCCAAATTCTAAAAATTCTACAGATGTAGGAGAGCTCAAGAAGACATCCTATTCTTTAAAAGCAAAAAGATAACAATCCTTATGGATGTGACATAACAAAATGGATGATTATTTTATAGAGCATATTTTGAAATTTGCAGGCAAGCAGTGTTTTACAAAGAGTTTAAAAATTAAAAGCATTGTGTACTTTTGAAAAATAATGAGTCTTATTGCTAGTAGTTCTTGTAATCTAGGCTCCCCACAAACACCAGCCCTATGAAATAAGATGGCACTCTTACACCAGTTACCCAAGAATTTTGACTGATTTTGATGATTTAAAGTGTCACTGTTACAGTATTTATGTAAGTGAAGAAATTTTCAAATATCTGTTCCCAAACAACTCTAAATCAAAAAACATTCATGCTCTGTCAGCTTGGGAAAATTGTGTGGCTAAAGATAAGTACCCGATAAAATCTAAATAAGTTTCTAATTCAAGATAACTGCTCTGAAAAATGTCTTGGTATATTTCTGAACACAGCTTAGTATGCAATTGTCACTGTTACAGTTTTGCATATTTCTGAGGCTATCATCACTGCAAGAACTGGGCATTATATCCATTAATTTAGAACTAACATCACTTTCCTCTGGAGACAAAAACAAAGCTGTCATTCCCCAATATTACCCAGAGAGATTAAAGTCACTTATCAAAGCCAACCACTGGGGACCAAGAAACCACAGGTTCTTCCTCATTCCTCTTCATTTCAGATTCAGAACTCTAAAATATCTAGCCCAATCTCATCTTTCATCATTCAGTAAAGAAAGAGTGAAATCTTGGCTCCATTGTGGTATTAATTTCAGTGGAGCCAGGATATCACTTTAATTCTTCTACCCTTGAAAAATGTACCTCTTCTAAACTGACCAGTAGGTAAAAGTTTGTCACTGATTTTTCCTGAATACTCCTGGCCATATTGTTCATGGTACCACCTATAACTTCCAGAATTAGCCTTTTGGTTCCATAAAATATACATAGCTGGTGTCTCCTTGATTTCTTAAGGACTCTAGATCAACTGAAGACTGGACAAAATGGACTTCCACTAGACTTCATTTACAACAATTCCCAGGGTGCAATCCTGACTTCCTTAAAGTCAATGAGAACTTTGCCATTGATTTTAATGGACCCAAGATTTTACCCCATGACGTCAGACATTTTAGAGCTGAATTAGGACCTATTTTTGTGTGTGATTTCATTAATATCCAGTAAAACCAGACTAATGTGTTGAACATGCAACGGACACTGAAGTCAGTGGGGCTTCCTACAGGTAAAACAGTTCACCACACGTTTTGATATCCACACCTATTATTGGAAACTGCTGTTCAACTTAAAAATTAACCAACTATTACAGTATATGTGGGTCTGAACTTTATCACTGATTCACCTGCATTCTTGGATAAGTCATTTACTTTTCCACTATCTGTAAAATGAATATAAGGATACAGATTGACTTTATAAGACACTAGGCTGTATCAGACACTGGAGTTCATACTGTATGATACCATGTATTCTTAGACAAAATAACTGTATCACATATCATTATTTAAGGCCTGATCTTGCACAACTGGAGCCAGATCTTACACAATTAGCCATTCATTTAAATGGAAGCAGGATTCAACCCATAAAGAAAAGACCATACCCGGGGCTAGTAGCCTTGAATATTCTATAATGTTTGCCATCATATTTATGATAGTATCTTTCCCAGATTTATAATGAATGTAGTAAGCATGAACTAAAATTTAAATGCAAAGGGCTTGACTCATTATGCAAGTACACCAGTTTTATGCCTTTGGGCTCCACATTCTTCCATTATGACTCAGACCAACGTTCTCCCATAGATTTTTTTTTGTGACATGACAATTCATACAGTACAGAGTTACACATGAACTGTGTAGCTCATACTAATGAAAGGTTAAATCACATAATGCAATTAATTAGTTTGTAATATTCCATAGTACTTATATTTTGTGTGGTAACTGGGAGGGGATTTTTATATGATGGATGTAAAGAATGATAGCTTAAAACACAGTCATTAGAATTTATCATACTATGCTTTGACAATATATTTAAGAAGACCTCTTTAAAAAAAAAACACAGTAGTCTTTTGAAATTGATAATACTGAATGTGAAAGCTATGCTTAACACCAGAAATGAAGATTAATTGGAATTACTAGTCTGGATGAACTTTTTGTTTCAAGATTGTAGTCCTCACATTTCAATACAAAAAATGATGAAATAAAAATTTTAATAAGTTCCCATTTAACAACTACCAACAAATTTCTTTGTTTCTGATAGAAGGTCATGGCATATTTGTTTATGGCTTTTGTTCTTCACAAGTAATTCCCTTGGACTTTCAGTTGTACAAAAAAAAATAAGGCTGAGCTTCTTCTCACACCATTTTTATATCAATCTGTTTCCACTGACTTCAATTCAAATATACTAGGATAATGATGCTGAGCCTTTTACAAGCTGAAGTCAAAAGAATAACACTGGTATAAAAGTGGTATGAGGAAAAAAAATTTCTTTACAGACCCTTTCATGGTCAAAAGCAAACCAACCAAGCAACCAGCCTCCCCTTCTGACCTTTTCTAAAACTTAATAAATTTCTACCCAACAGTTTCACAGACACCATCTTAATTTTCAGCAATTTGTAGGTTGTGAAAATCAACAGGAGTCCATGTGGGTGTAAGGAACTCACCAACTAAATTCAGGATCAGGGCTTGACACAGTTATAAGTAACAGGAGATGCCAGTATGTTTGAGGATGCATGATTTTCTGCAGGCTACCATTGGTTCATACAAACAATAATGCACAGAAATTATTCATGGAAATTATTACATATGAACACAACTAAGCAGCCACATATACAAAATTACATTTTTTATTTATATGCTCAGTTGTGGTTGGGGGACAATTTTGTATTTACTCTTGCCATTGCAGAATTATAACAACATATTCTGGTTAAAACTATAAGTTCACTGGTTAAAACTGTAAGTGAGCACTTTAAGTGTTCAGGACACAACATTTCTGATTTATGCATGATATTTTAGTGGAGGGAATTAGGTTTGGTCTTCAGTTGTTTAATATTAAATTCTACCTCTTGATATATCAAACATTTTAAAAACAAAGTAGATACTCAGGCAACCACACACACCCACACACACACATACACTTATAATGTATTTCATACATTTTAGGCAATGTATTTGATATTGCCTAAACAGGGAATTTAGCCATTGACTTCAGCAGGAATAAGAGCAATCTCTAAGAACTGTCAGTGGAGCTGTTATCTTTTAAGGGGTACTGAAAAGTCAAACTAGTTGTGAAGTTGGCTTTTAACATACGCTCACACATTCTCTGTCAATAAAGCACCAATAAGTACAAGTATACAGCACTCTGTACCACTCTTTCATGAATAGTGTATTGGGTGCTTCAAGCATGACAAAAACTTACTAGTACATATGCCCACCACTGCTAGTGATATGAGTGCTACATCCTGACATTAAATTGAAAGTCTGGGAAACTGCTGTTGGATTCCACAGCAAAGATGGGATTAAAAGTGAAAATCTCTGCCTTTTTTCATGATGATGACATCATTTCCCACACTGGCAACAATAAAGTGAGAAATAAAGGTTAAAAAGCAAAGTTACACAACTTCAAGCTTGTGACAGGATTTAAAGATGAGAAATAACAATCTTACAATATTGCTTCAGCACTTTTTACTTCACAAAACTCATTTCAAGACCTCTTAGGTCACTGATATTTATCAGGATTTATTAAGTGACATTTATTCACGTTAGGGCTTTAAACAGTACTGAAAACATTGTAAATGCTGACAGATGGATCCCAATGCATATTTATGAGGTTCATCTGACCACAGTACCTCTAGCACCATTTAAATTTTAGCATTTAATAATTATTCCACAGCATAAATGATATCCCACTATGTTAGGAACTAGTCAATCTGTAGTAACTAGGATGTTTACTGTAAATGACTAAAGTTGGTAAATTAGCGAGTAGGTAAATAATTATACATAGAAGGATTGTATATGATCATATATTTTACAATAATTTATTTATCAAGCATTAGCTTATACAACTATATTTCATAGGACACCTACAACAGTGATCCCTGATATATTTGTTAAGAAATAAGAGAGTGCACACTGTTAAATTCAGGGGCGGGGGAGAAAAATCAAGACCTGCTCTTTGAAGCGATTGATTGTTATTCATCTGCACTTGATTCTTTTCCCTTTTCATCCCTCCACTAAAATCCATTGTATGTGCCCCCATACACAAATACAGTACAATGACCAGTATCATAAACAGAATAGCCAGTAGGTATAAAGGCCAGTGGTAGGCAATGTGCACTTTTACTACTGGAAAAAAACGACAACTATAGAAAAACTAAAGTACAGCAGAAGTCAAACAACATTATGTCTTAGGCCTATGACAGTTTCCCTAAGCTTCCCCCCATCATAGACACACAGCACACACACACATATATATATGTGCACTCTCTTTCTGAACATGAATCCATACCTTGGTGGCATTTCCTAATGAAATACCTGATGCCCAATAGTCACCAGCCCTTGTAGGAAAGACAGCTCTTGCCACAGGGATACTCAGCAGCAGGCATCGAGTTATGACCCTTGCTTCCCTCTTCCCCAAAGAATCCAGCATCAGCATCTCTCCCTCCATCTCCGTGGCAGGACCAAGACCAGCTTGGGTACTCGCAGCCAGGAAAACCGCATGCCTAGCGACCAAGCACTGTACCCAGGGGAGCCGCACCGGTGTCTATTTAGCTAGATTTAAAAGTGGGCAACAGGCTGAAGCTCCCTCTCTTCCCGCCCCTCAGCGCATCCTTCCCCTTAGCCATTTCCACTGAAACCGCAGTGCATTGCAACACTAGCAGCTGCCTCTAGCTCAGGAATATTCATCCCCCCCCCAGTACTAAATACTCCTCAGAGTCTTTGCAGTGGTGGGAAGAGTCCTTAATGGAGGCTTCAGCATCCTCTGCAGCCCTTTGGCTTTTCCATGGGGGGCGAGGAGGGGGGGGGAAGGGGTGAATAAAGGGAGGTGAGGGACAAGATGAGTGAAGGAATGAATGAATTGCTACCTCCAGAAAGGCTCTGTGGGCTGCTGCTGCTGCCTGCTTCTGCTCCTGCTCCTGCTGTCACAGCGGATCAGCTGATATTTACCTGTGAGGTAATGCACACTCTGTAAGGTCACCATGCACCCGCTGAAATACTGTGCAAGGCAGCAGGGACGCAGAGAGAGGGAGCTGCTGCCGCCACCGCTTACCACGCTGGAGCGAGTAGGATGCACCGCGCCTGCTGCTGCTGCTGCTGCAGCTCCTGGCACATGCTGCAGGTGTCATAGCAGAAGCTGCCCTGCCTCACCGAGTCCCCATCTCCCTTCTGCGCCTGCGCCAACCCCCTGGCGGGCATGTGCGCAGGCTCCGCGCATGCCTAATGGGAACGTGAAGCCCAGATGAAGCCGCTGCCCTTTCTCTGCCCTTTGCCCGGAGCCTCCGTGAGGTTCCCTTCCCCCCGCCCTCCCCGGAGCTCGGCGCCGGGCGGGCGGGGGGCGCAGCGCGAGGGGGATGACGTATTGGGGGTGGAGGCGCCGGGCGGGGGCTGCAGGAGCCCTGTGCAGGATGATGTCATGTTTTGTTTGGCAGAAGCTGCTGCGGGCGGGGGAAACCCTCCTCTCTGATGGAGAGGGGGCACTTGGCTTCCCCCTCGCCCTCCCGGTGTGCCAGTTGCGCCCCACACTTGGCACTTTGTGCCCTCCTCTGCCAGCATCTGAGGGAGGGAGTTGGGCTTCCCCGCTCTCCCTCTCTCCCCCTCATTCAGGCTATGAAGGTGCATCTCTGCTCTGCCTCCCCCCTCACTTCAGGCTCCTGTCATCCCCTCGTGCCCAGCACAAAGGGGGACGATTCCTCTGCTGCAGAAGCGTGTGACGGATTCCTTCCCGCAAAATGCCGGGCCCCTGCTGGGTGGCGGTGCTGGGCAGGTCACCCCGGGCCCCTGCCTGTGGCAGCCGAAGCCTGGGAGGACCTAAAACATGAATGAGGGATTTTGGGCTGCTCCTAGAGCATCTTAACCCCGGGATTGTCCCCACACCTTAGAGTGTGTACAGAAGTGCCGCATGTACATTTTACAACACTGTAATTCAGAACACTTTTCACAGCACTATACTGTTACAGCGCTCTTCATCCGGACAGAAGTGCAGTGTCTGGGGGGGAGATCTGAGCCTCCCTGCACTTTCCGGGCTAGGAGTCAGGGAGCACTCTGCTGCCTCCTGGGGCTTCTCCACTGCTCAGAAATTTGACCAGCGTATAGAATTTATTTAAAGTGCTGTACGTTGCTAAAGTGCTGTAAAAAACCTCATTTAACAAGGGTTAATGTAAAGCACTGTACCCATTTGTAAAGTGCTATAAGGCCGCGCACTTATGTTCAGTCACGGAAATAAAGCACTTTAAATGGCTACAGAAAAACAACTTATGTACACGCTCTTAAAGTGGTATTAAGCACTCATTATGCAGTTCAAAGTTATGCCACTCCAGGACAGGATTCTCTCTGATCTGCCCTACCCACCTCCTGTTCCATTAAGGCAAGGCAGGAAAAATGCAACCCGCAGGCTGGATGCAGCCCGCTAAGCCATTCTATTTGGCCTGTGGGGCACCTAAAAGATTTAGAAAATTACTATTTATCTGCCCCTGTCATGCGGCCCTCGATGGCTTGCCAAAACTCAGTAAGCAGCCCTCCGCCTGAAATAACTGCCTGTCCCTACATTAAGGTGTGACCACTCCCCACAGATGTGCCACCCAAGTTGAAGTCCTCCAACATCCCAAGATCTCACACCCCTGCCTGGAGAGCAACCAATAGCAGTGAAAGAAAAGGTTAGGAACTATTTAGCAAAGCTGGACATTACAAGTCCATGGGGCTGGGCGGGATGCACCTGGGGGTGCTGAGAGAGTTGGCTGATGAGACTGCAAAGATACTGGCCATCATCACTGAAAACTCATGGTGATCAGAATAGGTCCCAGATGATTAGAAAAGGGCAAACATAATGCCCATATTCACGAAAGGGGAAAAGGAGGATCCACTCGGCCTCACCTCAGTCTCTGGAGAAATTATGGAACAGATCCTCAAGTAATCCATTTCTAAGCACTTGGAGGAGAAGAGGGTGGTTAGAAACAGTCATCATGGATTCACCAAAGACAAGTCATGCCTGACCAACTTGACTGCCTTCTACGATGAGACAACTGGCTGTGTGGATGCAGGAAGACCACTAGATGTGGTATATCTTGATTTTAACAAGGCTCTTGAACAACATTCTCACAGGCAAGCTAAGAAAGTACAGGCTGGATGAATGGACTGTAAGGTGGATAGGAAACTGGCTGAAACATTGAGCTCAGAGAGTGGTAATCAATGGCTTGATGTCTAGTTAGCAGCCATCATCAAGTAGAGTGCCCCAGGGGTCAATCCTGGGGCTGGTTTTGTTCAGTATGTTCATCAAAAACCTGGAAGATGGCACAGAGTGTACCCTCAGCAAGTCTGCAAATGACACCAAACTAGAGGGAGCAGTAGATATGGTGGAGGGTAGGGTTAGGATGCAGAGTAATTGGGACAAATTGGGGGGCTGGGCCAAAAGAAATCTCATGAGGTTCAACAAGGACAAGTGCACAGTTCTGCACTTTGCACTGAAGAATCCCATGCATCAGTGCAGTCTGGGAGCTGACTGGCTGGGCAGCAGCTCTGCAGAAAAAGACCTGGGGTTACAGTGGACAATAAGCTGAATATGAGCCAGCAGTGTGCTCCTCTGTTTAGCACTGGTGAGGCCACATCTGGAGTATTGTGTTCAGCACTGGGCCCCCTACTACAAAAAGGATGTGGAGGTATTGGAGGGCAACAAAAATAGGGGCCTGGGGAATATGACTTACAAGGAAAGTCTGAGGGAACTGGGCTTATTTAGTCTAGACAAGAGAAGACTGAGAGGGGATTTAATAGCAGCCTTCAATTACCTGAAGGGCGGTTCAAAAGAGGATGGAGCCAAACTGTTCTCAGTCATAGCAGATGACAGAACAAGGACCAGTGATCTCAAGTCACAGCAAAGGATGTTTACGCTAGATATTAGGAAGAATTTTTTCACTAGGTGAGTAGTATAGCCCTGGAACAGGTTAACCAGAGAGTTGATACAATCTCCATCCTTGGAGGTTATTAAGACCTGACTAGACAAAGCTTTGGCTGGGATGATCCTGCCTTGAGCAGGGGTTGGACTAGATGACCTCCTGAGGTCCCTTCTAACCCTAATTTTCTACGATTCTATGATAGAAGCCTGTTCTGGTTCACCAGCCCTGTAGTGTCAACTCACACCTTCAGCTCCTAGTCCTGCCCCTGCTCACCAGGCTGCTAGTGGCAAGTCACAGTGGTACAGGTGGGAGACAGTCAGAGAAGGTTTCTAAACTAAGTGTGTGACTGATCCAAACTCCAAGCTAGCATTCACACTGATCACAATTTGTGCATCTTACAGCATAAGTTGCAACAAGGCCCTAATGCTGTCACAACCTTGCCCCAACAGCATTGTCCTTTGGAGATGGAAGCCACTGGAAACAGCAGCCCCTCTGCTTTTTCTGAGAGCTAGCAGATATTTGAGCCCACATCTCCCCTTTCACACTCTTCTAATGCTTTTTTAATTGGGGCTTCAGAACCTACCAGCCAGAAGGATTTAGACCCCACTCCTGCAAACAGTTGTTTACATGCTTAGCTTTACTCCTATGAACAGTTTATCAATGGGACTGCTCACATGAGCAAGGTCAAATACACTTGTATTTGTAAGGGTTGGTGCCTCAAAAAGGCTATAGGTCCATAGAATCATCAAGAAGTAGGGCTAGAAGGGACCTTCTGAGGTCTGATGGCTTGATTTGGAAAAGTGATGAACCCCAGAAATTCCCACTTCAGTGTTTCTGAAAATCCTGATATTTAGATATCCAAAGATGGGTTTAAGAAGCCACCTTTAAGCACTTGTTTCCAAGTACTAGAATTCACTTATTTTCCCCAAACGGTTTGTCTTACCTGTACAAGAAGCATTCACTGTTGGCCAGATACCACAAGATGCCTAAGGAACAAGGTGTGTGGCACTATGCTGCATCACTTTCTTAAATGTGTATTGTCTTCAACCAGCACACACTACCTGAAAACAAAAGGGTGCTATCTTTATTACAAATATAACATTCACTGTTTAAAAAAAACAGTATTTTACAGTGGTTGTCTTTTTCTGGTCTGATTTCACAGATTTTCCCATCTGGTTTGGGCTACATGTGAAAACTGTGACTTGACAATGTGTATAGTTTGTTAGATAAAGCAAAAATAACCCTTGAGGTTTTGAACCTGCAAAGCACTACTCATCACAAGACTTTTGGGTGAAACTGTGCAGACATGAGGGTCAGTGCTAAATGGACCTTGTTGTTCTGGGATTTTAATTGACAGAAGAGCAATGTGAAGAGATGACAGTGTCAGTTGGGGTAAAGAGACAAGAAACTGGGTAGAGGGATGTAGAAGTTACAGTATCTTGTGAGATATTTAGTGGTTTCATATATACACACACATCTAAGATGGTACTCCATCTCAAAAGATTGACTTTGGGTAAGCAGCATAGAAGAGAAGAAAAGGGAAGCTTTGAAAATATAGACTCCTTTACACAAATTCCCAATCATTTTTAAGGCCCTGTTCCACTGCTGACGCAGTGAGAATAGTATAAGGATGTGTGGAGGCATGGAGAATACCATAGACATTGGCCTTATGATACCCTCTGCTCTGTTAAAGTGTAGAGGGCAGGAGTGAATAATAGCTGACAGACCAGAGTTAGAGAAAAGTGAGAGGAGGTGGAGGACACTGGGGTTGAAATGACAAGCTTAAATTTGATATGGCAGGTAAAAGTTCCATTGTAGGAACTTTGTGAATGTCGGAAAATAGTTTTTGTGTTAGAAGAGGTTGATTATTTTCACTATAGGGTACAAGGAAAATATTTGGGAACTGTGGCCTACATCACATCTAGCCAGTAGAGCTCCCCATGGATCTGCACATTTGGCAGGGGGAGAAGTAGCCACTAATACAGACACCCTTCCCCCTGCCAAACCCCAATCCCTGCATGGCTGGTGGGAATCAAGCTATGTCCCCTTCCCCAACAGAGCCCGGCCACATCCCCCTCCCCACTTCTGGATTGCGGTCAAGCCATGCCCTCTTCCCTTCCCCAGGGCCAGGTCAAGCTCTTTTCACCTGAGGGGCTGCATTGCAGCCAGCCTACCCCTGCTCCCCTCCACACAGCCAGATGGTGCCCACTGTGCCCATCCCAGACACCAGATCAGGACCACTAGCTGGATCTGGCCCACAAATGGGATCAGGCACTGCCAATCTGGCCTACCAGGGAAAAAGGTTGAGCACCACTAGCATAGGAGAAGGTCAGATGACAGAAGAATGTACTCTTTAAATTATCTGTTTATACACACTGTAAAATCATGGACTGCATCAGGAGGAAATTAAGATGCTCATTCAAAAATGATATTTCTGTGTATATGTTTAGCACACACATGTGCATGCACACAGAGTCCTGAGTCTTTAATGTATCACCTATTGATGAGTTTCCTGCCTTGGAAAGTGAAATTCACTGAATCATAATGAGTTCCTATTAAAAAGACCAGGTGGAATTTTAGCATTCTGGGACTCCTAGTACACTCATATAACAAACTTTATTTTTTTAAATGACTTTAAAAATAAACTCCTTATGGGGTTATAAATAGTCACAAGTTCTCATTTACTGGGTAACACACATTGCCCTTTGTCCCTGCCTTGAGCCTCCTGCCTGAAGTGGGACAAGGGGCAACATGTTCCTTCTACCTGGGGTTTTCCTGGGTCCCTTGCTGCCCTGTATCAGATCCTGGACTGACCCGTGGCTCACACGGAGTCAAAGGTCTTGGTGCAGAGGCACAGGGTGGTGCGAAAGCTGTGGAATTCCTAGCACCCTATGCCTCCACTTACAGACACACACTGACCTGTGCTGCATGTGGAGCCATGGATCAGTGTGAGGCAGCACAGGAGCTGGGGAATCCTTAGTACTGCATGCCTCCACATGGAGATATGTGCTGATCTGAGCCTTTGCCTCTGGCAAGGTGGCACAGGATACCAAGGATTCCCCCGCTGCTGCACAGCCCTGCACTGGAATCAATGCTGACCCATGCTTCAGCTGGTATTACCAGCTCCCATGCCACTCTGCACCACCCCATGCTAGGATCCATGCTGACTTATGCCTCTGCATGAAGCACAGGTCAGTGTGGGTCCTGGCAAGAAAGCTTGGGGCAGTGTGGGAGCCAGGGAATTCCCAGAGCCCCATGCCTCCCTGCTGGGGCCTGCACCAAATCCTGGAATTTCCTGGCTCCCATGCCACTGCATACCTCCTTGCCAGGACCCATGTTGACCATTCTCCACATGGAGGCACAAGTAAATGTAGATCCTGGTGCAGAGTGAAACTGGGGCTGAGAAAAACCCTGTGCCTTGTGCCTCCACATGGGGACTCACACAGACTCATGGCTCCACATGAAGCACAGGCCAGCATAGGTTCTGGTATGGGGATGGGCACAGGAGCTGGAGAATCTCAGGTGCTCCATGCCTCCTCACCAAGACCCATGTAAAGTTGGGCTACCATGAGACCCACACTGACCTGTGCTTCACACAGGTCTGCATGGGTCCACATGTGGAGACACATGGCATGGATATTATCCAGCTCCCATGCCCCTCCCTCAGTCAGGACCCACGGTGACCTTTGTTTGAGGCACAAGTCAGTGCAGGTCCCATGGAGGCCCAGGGTCACATGGGTTCCATAGTGGAGGCATGGGGTGCTTGAGATTCCCTGGGTCCCAAGCTCGATGCCACCATGTATGCAGACTTTCCCCCACTTAGTAAGATGTGTCCTGAGAATCACTGCAAGCAGGGAAAGGCAAGCACGTGCTCTGGGGCCTTGAGGAGCTTGTTCCTGCTCAGGGTGTACTGGATTGGATCCCTCAAGTCCTCAGAGCACCTTCCCACACTCTGGGCTGCCCACACTCTCCTGCCACAGAGCAAATAGATGTCAACTGGAATAAAACTGAACAATTTATTAGTACATTTTATTTTACTGCTGATGTGGCAGAACCAAAGGTAAGGATATCTATTTGCTTGATATTTAAGAACTGTTATGGCAGCATAAATGCAACATCAGATAAAGTCTGTTTCTATGCTAAGATCTACTCTAAACATCTTTTTCTTTTCCAAAAGTCATACATTACAGTACACAACAGGCCAGGCAATTTGGCACAGACCTAGCCATAGTAATCTCTTTACAGGATAAGAGCCAATGTTTTTTAAACAGGAATTTAGCTTAAAGCTGATTGGAAATGTTCTGATGAACCTCTTAGGTTCAATGACATTTTTGTTGATTGTAGGCTGGGTTTTCATAGAAACTAGTCATATGGCTGTAAATCATGCTTTTGGGGGAGGGAAGGGAACTGAAGGGCAGGACTTTTCTGAGGGATGTCTCAGATAATGGAGAATTTGAAACATACTGATTTCAGTGCCAGGCTATGGGCACAAGAACAGATTACCACTAGGGCAGGAACTCTGGCACACTTTGAAGCAGATATAAAAGGTGAGTTGGCTGCTTCTTGCTTAGTCTTTCAATAACTTTGCTGAGCCTAGAGCCCTCCTTTTTCCTTTTTCATACCTCTTCTCCCCAATACACTCTGAGTGTGTCATCTTCTTACTGCAGGGCCAAAATTTCACATATGGTTTCCTAAAGTCAGACACCTACCTGTACACAGGCTCCTGAATAAGATGCTGGATTTTCAGCAACACTGGGAGCATTTACACAAGATGCTATATTGCCATAGTGATGAGCTACGGCGATGTAGCTTGTCACTATGGTGACATAGCATCAGTGGGCATGAACTGTGATGCCAATACTGCTGCACAGCAGCCATGAGCTAGTTCCTACTGTACAATAGGGTTGGAAACAACCTTTGCACTGCATATGCACCACAATAGGGTTGGAAATGACCAATGTACTCGCTAAAGCAAGTCCTAAATGACTGCACAGTGGCACAGTCGGTAGTGTATTAGCACAGCTTTTCCCCAGCTGGGAAATGAATGGGAGCTATAGGTTTTCAACACCTCTAAAAACTCTGGCCACTTCACATAGATGTTAAATATGGCATTAAAAATGTCTTACTTTAGTGAATTTCTATTTTGTGACTTTTGGATATATTATCATTACTATCTTAACTACTAATAGATAGTATTGCATGCCTATATTATTGTTATTATTTGTTGGCAGCTAACAGTTTGCTTGCTTCAATATAAGACACGGAGCAAGACCCATGCTTTGTCCCAAACAGTTTATAATCAGTATTGATTGATTTTTATATGGATAGTTAAGCTTTTGACTGACAGCGTGTTAACAAGAAAGCTCAAGTTATATAGTATAAACTGCATTTAATAACTTCTTCATTTTTGTAGTAGCTGTAATTTGTAATTACAACCCGTAATGTAAAATTTCTAATTTTCTTTGTTTCCTTCCTAAAAAGAAAATGTCTGGGCATATTACAATGTTCAGATTGCATTAGTAACCCCTGTAATTTAGGGCTTTATCCAGCTACTGGAATTGGGGTAACAGCTTTAAGCTGTTACCAAAGTAATAGCTTTCTAGCAGCAGATTTATGCAGAAGATGATAGCAGCCTCTAGAGAAGGCAGACTGCATCACAAATAAATTGCAATTGGACATTTTCCTTGTTTGTTTGTGAATTGAGGGCCCAGTTCTTAGCTAAGAAATATCAAGCAGTGGTCGAAGTATCCCTCATTCTAGTCTAAGAGTAGTTTAAAATGTTCTTTTAAACTGTGAGAGTGCCTAAACGTTTCTTGTAATGGATGAAAGCAAACAGCATCCCTGAACCCGCTTTTTAAAGTTGCAATAGTGTGACTTTCTTTAAGTTCACTTCTCAAAGACTTGCATCCATGTTGCACTAATTTAGCCTGGTTCTCAGAGATAATAAAGAACTTCAGGGGACCTAAATAAACTAAAATGTTTTATAGCAAAAAAGAAAAATGCATACCATGAGCTACATATGCAGCAGAGGTATAGAAAACAAAACTGGAAATACGGAGTAATAAGTGACTCTGAATTAACAGACTGATGTTTCAATAAACTATTTTCCTTTAAAACAGTTAAATTTCTCCATTTCCAAGAGAAGGAATTTTAAGAGGTGTACATAAACTAGAAACTTAGTAAAAGACTTAATTGCTCATGCATGTTCTCTTCAATTAAATAATACACACATCACTGACAGGTGGCACCTTTTTAAAAATCAAGAACTGTAGTGCCATGCAATCATGTCAAAAATACATGCAAAGATATTATTACTGATATTAATACAATGTCTAGAGGTTCTAATTGAATTAGGACTATTCTGTAGTTGCTCGAGGATGTAGGGGGGTAGTTAGGAAGGCCAAGGCAGAGGTGGAACTGGGACTAGCTTCCCAGATTAAGGACAAAGAAGTCCTTTTTTAAATACATAGGGGGTAAAAAGAAGGTCCCGGGTAATGTGGGGCCCTTGCAGGACGCGTTGGGAAATTTGGTCATCACACCAGATGGCAAAGCTAACATGTTTAAAGATTTCTTTGCCTCCGTCTTGCTACGTAAGGACCAGAACAGCCACCTCCCTGTTGGGCCCCCCTTGGGCCCCGAGGGAGGCACACCTGGGCCACGGGTTAGCGAGGATTTAGTTAGGGAGCTTCTGGAGGGGTTGGACGTATTCAAGTCA
>NW_017728886.1:195735637-195787717 GCF_001723895.1 Crocodylus porosus | reverse complement strand
GGTCCCTTCCAACCCTAGAAACTATGAAACTATAATCAGGATTTGAGTCCATTGTGCAGATTCCTATGAAAGGACCCTTTCCTAAAGCGCTTACAATTTAGAGACTAAAAGAAATAACGGTAACACTATGAAACTGTATATATCCTTCCATCCCACTAAAATATTGCTATGTTCCTTGTCCAAGATTAGCCAAACAGGTAAATAAGAGACAATATTTTAAAACAGAAGAGGTAAATTTATTTAATATTAAATCCTGTCTAAACATTATGAACTGAATCAAAATTCTTATTCCTTGAAGGCCAGATGACCTAATAGAGAAGTAGACTGGAATTAAGAATATGTAGGTTTATTTCTTGCCCTTCACAGGATGACCTGGGACAACACACTTTTCTTCTGGTGCCTCAGTTTTCTCATCTGTAAATCATGGGTAATGATACCCTGGGAACCTCCTTTATAAATTGCTTTGAGATCTACTTATTTAAAATGCTATATAACAGTTAAGCATTATTACTGTTATGAGTAGGGTGTAACAGATGCTGCAGGATAGTTAGAAGGGACAATTAAGCTCTGTTGTGGAAATGGACAACTGAAATAAAAACTGCCTCCAGCCCAAACACAAGCAGTTCACCACTCAACATGTAAGATTTTGTCTCTGCTACAAAATGCTGCTGGTAGACCTATGTTGGCTAGGGTTATGAAAAGATCACACACTGTACCCAGGACAGCTCTGCAGGCAAACCCCTAGTGTGGAAGCAGCTCTGCTGGCCAAAGATGGTTTCTGCTGACAGAACTGCTGTTTCCTGGGATACCCTGCATAGCTCTGCTGGCAGAAAATGACCTTCTGGAGACCTCATTGAGGAATAGTGATGAGGTTCCCAAGAAATGGAGAAAGGGCAACATAATACCTATTTAAAGGAAGAAACAATGACCAGTCAGCCTGACTTTCATACCCTGGATACTTTTGGAGCAAGTTACTAAATAATCAAGCAACCTTAGAGAATAATAAGCTGAGAAACAGTGACCATAGGTTTGTTAAGAACAAATCATTCCAAAATAATCTACTTTTCTTCTTTGACATAGTAACTTCTCCTGGGAAGGGGTGAAGCAGTAGGTATTATATATCTTGATCTTAGTGAGGCTTTTGTCAATAGTCCCACATGACAGTCTCTTAAGCAAATAAGAGAAATATGATCTAGATGTAATTACTACCAGTTACTATACATCTGACTGAAAAACTATGCAAAAAGAATAGCTATGGTATGCTGTTGAGCTAGGAGGAGAGATCAAATGGGATTTTGCAGGGGTACTGAGTCTGGTATTGTTCAATGCTTTCATTAATGATTCAGCTGATGGACGAGCTTACGCTTAGAACATTCACAAATGACAAGGTGGGAGATGCTGTACGTGCTTTGAAAGATAGGATCAGAACCCAAAATGCTCCCAATAAATTGGAACTGTGACTTGAAATCAATAAGATTATATGCAATACCGGCAAGTATAAAGTACCCACTCCTAAGAAGAAAAATCACCGTACAATTACAAAATGGGAAACAAGCAGTTAGGCTAGAAATGGGAGGTAATTAATTATGCTGCCCTAGTCAATGCTGGTGATACATCAACTGGAGGACTGTGTCCAGTTTTGGGCATCACACTTCAGGAAAGGTGAGGACAAGTGGGAGAGAGCCCAGAAGAGAGCAATGAAAGCTGATAAGCAGTTTAAAAAACATGAACTATGAGGTAAGATGGAAATTTCTGTATGTATTTAGTTTGGCAAAGAAAATACCAAAGGGTGACATGATAGCAGTATTCAAATATGTAAAAGATGGTTACAAAGAAGATAGTGATCAGTTCTTTGCCATATCAACCAAGAGTAGAACTAGAAACAATTGGCTAAATTTTCAGCTAGATCGATTTAGATTAGATATTAGGAAGAAAGAAAACAACTTTCTAATTATACAGATTTTCTAACTACAGTGCTTCTCAGGTTGTGAAATCTTTGTTACTCATGATTCTTGAGAAATATTTAGGCAAAAATCTGGTAAGGGATGGCCTAAAGATACTTGATCTCATCTGGAGAGCAGAGAGGTGGACTCAAAATCTTTATGTTTCTTTGAGCCTGATATTTTTTTTATGCTTTAGCTTTAGCTTACTACACAGGTGAAAAAGGAGTAAAATTATTATTGACCATTCATTTTTAAAAGGTTGAAATGTTTAGAAACACTTGTCAGATAATTCTGAGGTGATGTTGGACATGAGAGCAGAGGACAAGACTGGGATGTTAATAAAGCAAGATATGTTGTCATAATATAATTCTTTCCACTTCAGGTCCAGTTCAGTGAACCTTTCTATATCTGAACAGTCTTTAGTTAACTGGATTGCATGCAGAAGGAAAGACTACCACAATTAGTATGAATTGCAGGATTAGGATTCTGCTCAATTTAAAAGCATAGTGGCAATTAAATTAGCAAGGTGGCATGATCATTTTTAGGTTTGTTTTTCTTAAAATAATAGAGAAGCATGGCCAGAAGGGACCTCCAGAGGTCATCTAGTGCAACCTCCTGCCTAAAGCAGGATCATCCCCATACAAACTATCACAAACAAACCATAATCTAAACTCTACATAAGACTACCATCCCTGACACAACACAGACCAAACATCCTAACCTCCCACAGGCAAAGCAAAGGAACCGCAGCAGACAACATCCTGATTCTATGAAATGTCAATACACATTTCACAGGTAGAGGGCCATGCCCCACTACAGAGGAAGGCAAAAACATTCCCCAATACTTGCTGATTAAGTCCATCTAAAATACAATTTGGGGGCAAATTAAATAACTGAAATGAAGAGATAGAAACATGAGAATAGTGGGCCAGGTTCTCAGCTTAGTGTGAATCAGTTTTGCATGCTATATTAGTTACAACAGCTGAGGTTCTGGTGTGAAATGTTCTTAACAATATCACTCTGCTGTTTTGATAGCATGGCCCTAAAAGCACATAATTTATTATTATCACATACATTCCATAATTGTATTATGGTATCCTCCTTTCATTTCTTTCTTGTGTAGTGGACTTACAGCACATCCAGGCCCAGAAAATCTTTATTGTGGTTGGTAGAACACATCCACCAATCAGGTAACTGCTGGGTGGGGCCTGCCCCACCCCTACTTGGGGTAAGGTGAAGGGCCATGGACTGGGTCAAAGCCTGCACTTTGCACGTCTGACAGGTCTCTGGGGTCTGGAGCTTCCGGAGGGAATAAAAGGAGCAGCATGCCCAGCACGCGGCAGATGCATCAGGGGGACGGAGAAGAGAGCGGGGCAGAAGAAGAGTAGGGAAGAGCTGCCCAGCAGGTGGAGCCAGTGCCCAGAAGAGCCCAAAGACTCCCCATGCCAGTCCAATGCTCCAACCCCAGCTGGTGTGCAGCACAGCACACGGTGCCCAGACTGCTCAAGGTGACTTGGGTCTGCAGCCCCTGGCAGGTGGCTGGGAGTATGATGCATGGCTCAGTGCACAAAGCCAGGACCCTGGGAGCCATTTGAGGCAGCTCGGGTCCCCACCCTTGGCTTGAGGCCAGGCCCCCGGTGCACAAGTGGTGCATGTAGTGGACCAGGACCCTGAGCGCTGCACCAGGCAGCTCAGGTCCCTCAGGTTGGCTGCTTGCCAGAGAATTTCTCGGTGCATGGACAGTGCATGGCAAATCAGAGGCCCTGAGAGCCATTTCATAGTTTCATAGTTTGTAGGGTCGGAAGAGACCTAAGCGGATCATCAAGTCCGACCCACTGCCATGGCAGGAAAAAGTACTGGGGTCAAATGACCCCAGCAAGGTGTACACTTAGCTTTGTCTTAAAGACCCCCAGGGTAGGAGCCAGCACCACTTCCCTTGGAAGGTGGTTCCAGATCCTAGCCGCCCTGACTGTGAAGTAGCGCCTCCTGATGTCTAGTCTGAATCTATCCTCAGCCAGCTTGTAACCATTATTCCTGGTCACTCCTGGTAGTGCTCAGGGGAGCAGGGACTCAGACCCCCAATGCCTGCTGGTCCCCTCTGACTAGTTTGTAACAGGCCACTAGATCCCCCTTCAGCCTTCTCTTCTGGAGGCTGAACAGGTTCAGGTCCCGTAGCCTCTCCTCATAGGGGCTGCCCTGCTGCCCCCTAATCATGCGAGTGGCCCTCCTCTGGACCCTCTCCATGCTGTCCACTCTTGAAGTGCGGTGCCCAGAACTGGACGCAGTACTCCAGCTGCGGCTTGACCAGTGTCACATAAAGGGGGAGGATCACCTCCTTGAACCTGCTTGAGATGCATCTATGGATGCATGACAAGGTGTGGTTGGCCTTCCTGATCGCGTCCCCACACTGCTGGCCCATGTTCACCTTGGCATCAATGATGACTCCAAGATCTCTTCTGCCTCTGAACTGACAAGAAGGGAGTTCCCCAGCCTGTAGGTATGGTGCTGGTTCTTCCTCCTCAGGTGCAGTACCTTGCACTTGTCAGTGTTGAAACCCATCCTGTTCTCATCCGCCCACCCCTGTAACCTGTTTAGGTCCAATTGGAGCCTATTCCTCCCCTCTAGTGTGCCCACATCCCCCCACGTCTTGGTGTCGTCAGCAAATTTGAACAGGGTGCTATTTACCCCCTGTGTCCTCCTTCCTCCCTTTTTTGAAGATGGGAACCACATTGGTCCTCTTCCAGTCCTCTGGCACCACACCAGAGCACCACAGACTGCTGAGGGAATTAGCTGAGGTCATTGCAGGACCTCTGGCACAGCTTTCCCTAACTAGATCCTCACTGACCCTTGTCCTAGGTGCACCTCCCCTGGGGCCTGAGGGGGTCCTGGTCGGGGGCTGTTTTGGTCCCTGCTCAGGAAAATGGAGGCAAAGAAGTTGTTAAATAGGTTAGCTTTGTCATCTCGTGTGATGACCAGATTTCCTAGCATGTCTTGCAGGGGCTCCATGTTACCCGGTACCTTCGTTTTGCCCCCTATGTATTTAAAAAATTTGAGGAGGCTCAGGTCTGTGGCTTGGTGCAGACAGAGGGTCCAGGAGCAGTTCAAGCCCCGGTACCACACAAGGCACCCTGGGCCTCCAATTTCCCCTTGTCCCTCGAGAAGGCTGAGTCCTCAGTGCACGCTACAGTGCACAGGGCATCAGCAGACAGTAGCCCTGGGGAGCCATTGGCCCCAGAGGCCTTGACAGAGGGGAGCAGCAGGAATGAGGAGACACAGACCATCCATGTGACTTCCCCCACAATTTGAGTTACCTGGGGACGCAGGATCTCCCATAGGGGAGGGAACGTCAAGGTCGGGCCTCTCAGGTGGGCTGTTTGGAAGGCGACCTGCCTAAGCCATGGAGCAAGAACACCAAGGAAGCCCCCCTTTCTCATTAGTTGCAGGAGCACTGCCAAGGCACCAGGACCAGTCGGGGCACCAGGGGGCTTAGAGGGTTAAATTTAATCTGAGGCTGACGCACCTTATATTTTGTAATAGCGCCTTATATTCATAGTGTGATTTGCTGTTCAATGTTATTATATATATATATGTATGTATATAGTTGGGATAGCAACACTTAATTAATACTTTCCCTGGGGTCTACCAATATTTATCTGTACCTATCGATTGTTTATTTATTTGGGTTAGTATATATCTATTGTTTACCTGTATTTAACCTGAATTACCTATTGTTCACCTGTCCACACTTGTGGTTAACCAGTTTTACATCAGCTGCTCACCTGTGCAGGGTTTAAAGCCATTGGTGGTATTATAATTTCCTAGTCACCAGTTATAGAATATAGCCCTATATGTAAAGTATATATTTATTAATATCATTTTGGGGGTTTTGTGGTGTGTATATATGTATATATGTGTGTGTTTGTGTGTGTGTGTTTGTGTGTGTGTGTATTAATAAACCTGTACATAGTTAAACTATTTTTCCCCTGGTCTGACTCCATGGAGAACAGAGGGAACGGGCAGGTATTGCATATCCCTCTCACACCACTCCTGCCTGGCCATCCATCCCTTCTATTTGGAGAGGGGAGCACATATTTGGGTGCACCTGGGTTATACTTGAAAGAAAGACTCCCTGGGTTGGGAGCAGAAGAAGCAGTATTACTGTTTAATGGCATAAAACCAATCTGGCTGCAGTGAGATTCTTCCAAAAGTTTCTTCTTCTCTTCTCCCTTCTTTTCAGCCAGTAAGTTTTTAACTACATTTGCTGAACAATACTTATATTTTGTTATTACCATTTATTAGAATCTTTTGAGAATTCAAGAATTCCATTTCTGCCACCCAAGAAAACATAGAGCCCACATTCCATACACTTATGATAAAAATGGGATCAAATCTCATCGGGATCAAATCTCATTTGTAAAAGCATGGTGTACACACCAAAATATGATCATTAAACCAAACAAAACAACCTTGGACTGTAGAGCTGTGCGTGTTTATGCCTTTCAAATCATGTGAACTGTGAAATAATTTCCTATGTATTTCTATAGACTGTAAAATGTCTTTTAATTTTACCAGAGCATCTCTCTTGCACAGCCCAGCAGGCAGAGAGATGACAAAGGTGACTTTGGGCTGTCTCAATCTTGGTACCAACCAGGACCACTTCAGCTCCTAGTACAAATTAGAGCAGCATCAGGGCTCTTATATATGTGCTAGTTAGTAAAAGATACTGCTACACCATCAAGGATTGCTTGAGCTTTGTGCATTCTAATCATCATAGGTGACTGATAGGGAGTCATGGGGGGGCACATGCCCTCCCTGCTGCCGCTGTCCCCTGCTGCCACCACTGCTGGCAGCTTCTGCAGGTGCTCACCAGCCCCACCCCCACCGCCAATGCCACCAGCAGTTTCTGTGGGTGCTTACCAGCCCTGCCTCTGCTGCCAATGCTGCCACTGGCTTCTGCAGGTGCCCCCCCCTCCCCCCCGGACTCAGAAGGCACCACTTGCCCGTGCTGATTATTGTCCATTTCTGCTTCTGAGATCAATGCTGAAATGCTTGGTGCACTCCACATCACCCAGACAAACCCCCACATAAATGAAATCCCATTTTACTCTGTTAAGGAATCAGCTAGCTCATTTGAGGCACGGGCACAGAAAAAGGAGCCAGAGTGAAGACCAGCACATTAACCCCAAGAAGTCAGTTCTTGTTTTCTTGTTTTAAAATACCTCCAACTGAAAAAGAAAGATTATCTTTAAGATGGCACATTTTTAATGTTACAAGAAAGATGAGTAACACTCAACCCCTAAAGTCTCATCCAACAGTAAGCGTGAATATTATCTTGCAGTTTCAAGGTACCATAATTTCTCTCAGATAACATGCCCCATTATAATACACATGTTGTTTTTTGAAAGGCATTATGAAGATTTTTTCTCCAGTGTTATGGCTGCAGAGAGCAGGGATACAGCCTAATCTTCATTTGACTCACCATCCCTTCCTGTTTAATAAAATCCCTAACTTCTGCTCAAGACCGATCCCAACTGGTAGACCTATGGGTCGTGTCCCCATATACAGGGGCATGTGCTTGCAGTAGCACAAAAAGTAGCAGCACAAATTTGTGACGCTACTTTTTGCCACTGTGCGTGCCCTTGGACATGTGCTGCAGCATGGGGCAAAATGCCGCGCTTCAGGGAAACTGCTGTTTCCCTACTCCTTCTAGCTTCCAGCATGCTGGAGGAGGGGAGATGCTCTGGCTGACAGCCAGAGCATCTCCCTGGAGGACCCAGCCTCCAGGGAGGCTGCTTTTTTGTGGCAGTTTCTTTTTTTAATACTGGGACTTCCCAGTATCAAATTTTGGCACTGCACTGCAAATTTGCAGCACAGTAAATGGTTACACATGTGCTATATGCAGTTTGAGTCTAAGTTTGAGGTACCACAAATGTATGTGAGCACTCATCTGGATGCACCCATGATCTTGAAAAGAGCTAAAGAGCTGTGAAACAGAGGAACAAACCAGCAGCTCTAGCAGAGAGCAAAACTGCCCTAAGAAAAAATAGTTGGATTAGTAGAATCACCATTAAAAAGGAAAGATGTCTGTGATCATCCCTAAAGTGAAGAACAATGGGCCGTTAATTCCATGGCCCATTAATGGGCCATTGACTCCGTCATCTGCTTGAATAGTAGTCCCAGAGCTGCTATGCTGGGGACCAAGAAACAAAGCAGGATTCTTCTATCTCAGGCAAACAATCAGCTTCCCCAAATTTGGGTGGGTTGACTTTGGAGGGGACTAGTGCTTGCTGTATGTGAGAAAACATGACAAGTCTTGGCATAAAATCAATTACCTCTCTATTCTAGATCCTTTTTCCTTGCTTCAGCAGTTGTAGCAAGTGTGCCATCCTGGGGCTGGTCCTGAATGTTGGCCTGCCCACTTGTCTAAGGCACCCCACCCACCTGCCTCATCTGCCATGCCTTTAATGTAATTCAAGTTGTTCCCAAGCAGGATGCTACCCATTTAATTCCCCTGATGCCAACAGGAAATACACAGCTCCAAACCTCCCCTAATACCGTGTTCCATGCCTTGCAGACAGCATCCATACCCACAAATTTCCCCAGCCCCTTAGCTGGGCTGTACTCAGCCTCACCCGGCCTAGGCTTGGCTTTAGGCATCCTCAGACCTACCTGGGCCCCTATACTCCCACACTGGGGCTTCTTCCCATGCCCCCACACCCAGGCTGCAATGCCCTGCCCTTCACTGGGGCCTCAACACCTGGCTCCCCCACTGAGATTCTGGGCCTAATGCTCCATGGGCCTCAGGCCTCACTCAGTGGCCCTGGGCCCTGTCTCAGGCCCCCTTCTCCCAGCCTGGACCCAGCCTCAGGACCCACCCAGTGGGCCTTGGCCCTGTGCTTTACTGTCAGGGTGTGCTCCCCTAGCCTTTCCCCTCCACAGGGTCACCCGCAAGGCAGTGGGAGCTGAGGCTTTCTGGTGTCCCATACTCACCTTTCACTAGGGAGGCGCAGATGTGGCATTTCCTGGAGACTGCCACAGGAGGTCCCACCATACCATCCTTGGCAGCAGAGTGTAGTTTTAAGTCATTCCCCAGGACCAGGGACCTCTTCCATCCCCATAGTTCTTACCCTGAACCTCTAAGCTGTTCTGGGAGCAGCAGATCTCTGGTTGGATGATGTTGTTCCTTTGGTCCCCTGCAGCACCTGCCAGCGCTGCTCTTGGGACCTAGCCTTATACCCAGACTCCCAGCCTCTCTACCAATCAGGAGGCCTCCTGCTTAACATGTGACTGCCTGATTGGGCCTACTCCCACCTGCCTGCTTGCTCAGACCCCTTTAAGTGGCAGGCACAACACAGTATACATACTAAGAGTGCATCATTTTACCTTCATCTTTCCTTAGCATGTGCCTTAGTAAATAGTAAACATGGTTAGGTCTGCAAATGGTTAGTCATTCACAAAATCTTTGTTTAGAATGAGTCACATAAAAGCAGATGTGTAATGGGAGTTTCTCTGTTTAAATTTGGGATCATTGCAATGACACAATGGAATCATTGAGGTAATGCACCAACAAGCTAGAATGCTTTTTAAGAGGTGGCACTTTAAAAAGACTATTTTAAAGAGTAAAAGAAAAATATTAGAAAGTAACACATTTCAAAGACTCTGCGGCACTCATTTAAAACAATTGTATGCACTTAAAACTGAATCATTTAAAACATCATTAGAGATACTTTTTATCTGCCTTTGAGTTTAGATCACTATATCAAAAGACAAGGTATACAAGGATTTTATAAAAGTTATTTTTATTTCTATTAATAGTACTCAGAGATTTTATTCAGGCCTCATTGTGCTAGATGCTCTACAAGATTCAATTTGATTTATTTTCAAACATTACTTTTGTTACATTCCCATGTTTCCCTACCCTGTACAGTTCAATATCTGTTTAAATCAGTTTGAGAGATCAAACAAAGATAAATTTGAAACTTTAAGTTTCATAAACTTTGACTATGCTTGGAAATTTTAAATGATTTTGGCATATTACTGCTTGGCAGAACTATCATTCCTGCTGTTCAGGCTTTAGACACCAGAACATCAAAGGTAAGTGAATAACAGTTAGAAGTGAGAGTGGATTATCCAATTTTTTCAACCTTTAAGAAGCATTGGTTAAGTAATTGAACAAAGTGGATTTAATTTTACCAAAGGATTAGACTTGATGAAAACAGTTAACTGGACACTGTAGAAGAGATTGGATTGTTATGTCTGATCTAACAGCATTGACATTAATGCCAGGTGTGTGGTGTGCAACATGCACAATCACTGAAACAGAAGGCCTATTTACCCTACAGAATAGCTTTCAATCTTACTAGAACAGCCTGAGTAGCATAAGGGTATGTCCAGGAATCTACAAAGTCAAGTGACAAATACAGTGTGTGGCAGTATATGATATGATATAATCTTTTATCTTGTGAAGAGAGGGACAGAAATAGACCGACAAGGCCCAAGGGGTTAGGGACAACTAATGTCTTAGAATACAAAAAACAAGCAGATGGGCTAAACTCTTGTGCACAGTTACATGGAAACAATGGATAAAAATAGCAAGGCAAAGACAAGACACAGCTGTGCTTTACAACTAATCATGCAAGGAAATTCTGGAGATTATTACCTGAATGTATGTATATCCAGTTAGTTACTGAAGTGGCTTATTGGCTTCACTCTACAGCTGATGATGATCCAGCTATGTTTGTTTTATCCATTTAGATACTGATTACTCCTCTTGGTCTGTGTATTCATCCCGCTTCTTTAGTCAAGAGAGGGAATTGGACATAAAAAAGAATTAATCTTAATATCGGCAAGCACGTTTGTCGTGAATAAACTCATTGACTTAAAAATGGCTACTCCTACAAGTAAGAGCTTCACAACCTTGTCCTGGATAGAATAAAAGTGATGACGTTTTGTTACCTCCCTAATTTCACAAGACTTTGATGTGTTCTATTTCAAACCAATGATTCAATGGGAGTTGAAGGCCCTCAGCTCCCTTCTCAATCAGGCTCTATACAAGCAACAGAAAGACAAAGGAATGGAAAGAGATCAGGAGAAAAGATACACAATCTTGATTTCTGTTCCGTCTCATTTTTGAACCTTCTCTTTCTCTGCAAATATTTCTCCCCTGGATAAAAATCTTGTTCACAGAGGAGCCACATTTGGGAAGGCAATTAAATGGGAGATTATTCGATTTGCAGAACAAAGCCAATAATATATGCATTTTTCTCAGATGCCTATCAACTACTTGAATTTTGTCCAAGTGTCTAATATATAAAGTATTCTTTTCATTCGTTCACCTGTAGTATGTTGAACTATAGTGAATATCAGTCTTATTATTTCACTCTGTTGGAAAGGTTTTTCCCCAGAGGCAGAATTTGTTCAAGTTGTAATTTAGGCCAGAAAGCTGAATAAGGCTTAAATAACTAGAAAACTGTCAGGTACGTGCTGCTTTTCCAAGAGTTGAATAGAGCTCACAGACTAAAAATAATCACACCTTGGAGAATAAGTGTTAACAATTAAAATAACATTTGATGGGAGGGGAACATGGTAGGAAACAAGTGAACAAGGAGTTTCTAAGGCAAATAATCAAACTTTCAGCACAAAATCTTATCAGCTAATGCAGGGGTGATGGGTACCTTATGTCAACCTGATTGCCTTCTGTGATGAAATGACTGGTCCTATGGATGGAGGAAGAGCAGTGGATATGATATACCTTGACTTTAGCATGGCTTTTGATATGGTCTCCCACCACATTCTCACAAGCAAGCTAAGGAAGTATGGATTGGAGGAATGGACTGTAATGTGGATAGAAAACTGGCTGGAGCATCAGGCTAAGAAGATAGTAATCAATGGCTTGATGTCTAGTTGGCATTCAGTATCATGTGGAGTGCCCCAAGGGTTGGTCCTGGAGCTGGTTTTGTTCTTTATCAACAACCTGGAAAATGGGATGGTGTGCAACCTCAGCAAATTTGCAGATGACACAAAACAGGGGGGAATAGTAAATATTCTGGAGGGTAGAGCTAAGATTCAGAGAGACCCCAGCAAATTGGAGGATTGGACTAAAAGAAATCTCACGAGGCTCAATAAGGACAAGTGCAAAGCCCTGCACTCAGGACGGAACAATTCCATACACTGATACAAGCTGGGGGTTCACTGGCTGGGCAGCAGCTGTGCAGAAAAGAACCTGGAGTTCATAGTGGACAATAAGCTGAATATGAGTCAACAGTGTGCGCTTGTTGCCAAGAAGGTTAAAGGCATACTGAGCTGCATTGGTAGGTGTGTTGCCAGCAGATCGAGGGAATTGATTCTTCCCCTCTATTTGGCACTGGTGATGCCACATCTGGAGTACTGTGTTCAGTTTTGGGCCTCCCACTACAGAAAGGATGTAAACAAACTGGAAGGCATCCAGAGAAGGGCAACAAAAATAGTTAGGGGGTGGGGTACATGACTTATGAGGAGAGGCTGAGGGAACTGGGTTTATTTAGTCTGGAGAAGAGAAGACTGAGGTGGGATTTAATAGCAATCTTCAACTACCTGAAGGGTGGTTCCAAAGAGGATGGAGCTAGACTGTTCCTAGTGGTGGCAGATAATAGAACAAGGAGGAATGGTTTCAAGTTGCAGCAAGGGACGTTTAGGTTAGATAAGAATGGTAGTAAAGCATTGGAACATGGTATCCACAGAGGTTGTGGGATCTCCATCCTTGGAGGTTTTTAAGACCTGGGTAGACAAAGTCTTGGCTGGGATGATATAGTTAGGGATGGTTCTGTTCTGAAGAGGAGGTTGGATTAGATGACTTCCTGAGGTCCCTTCCAACTCTCATTTTCTATGATTTTATGATTCATTCTGTTGTTTTCACATGCTCCCCATTCAGTCCTTCCATTTCCACTGCCTTCTTCCATCCTTTCCTGACAAAAAATCTCCCTGTCTTATTTGAAATCTGTTCTTCAAGTTCATTGTTTTGCAAATTGTACAATGAGAACACTCCAGCATTCCACATTATGTTGAGCTCTTACCTCATGTACCATAACAAGTGTGTCTGAATTTTTGCAGCCTTTATACTGTGATGCCCTTGCAGTTGGGACCCTATCTTCTTTATGTTTGTGTGGCACTGAGCACACTGACAGAAGATCTCTCTTGTGGTAACACTAATCACCCTAGGTCCTAGCCTGAGAAGCCCAACCAGCAAATAATTTAAATAAATAGCTTTGGAAATAGCAGTAATAGGGAGGGGGAGGGCCAGGGGGGAAGAAAGGAGAGAAAAAAAATCCTTTAACCTGGGCCTATTTCTGATATGATAAAAATACGCATTTGGTTACAGCTCTCATGTGTTCACAGACCGTTAAATTGGAATCCATAATTATTCTATGGTCTTCAGTAGTGGAGGCAAATAAAAACTGAACCCCATTTAGTGATAAGACAGTAAGTGTTTGTGAGTACTTTCTATTACCAGCCTTACATTTTGATCAGGGTTCAATTTGAAGACAGGTCAGTTTCCAGAGTCAGAATAGATGCACTGTATAGATGCACTTTTGTTTAGGACCAATATAGTATCAGCAACATCAACTCAGAATTATTTGATAGGAAATCAAGACAATGAATTGATTCTTTCTGCTGTCTTTTAAACATATATTTTCTGAATCAGTTAAAAATACAGCTCCATGTCCCACAGAGGAATAGTTCTGCATTCATATTATGATCTCAGACCCAGCATGCACCAATCTGCTTATGCTGATAGAAGGCTATCTTACCCAGTCGGCATGTCTACATGTGCAAATGCTGTGGGGTGGGTTTACTCTAGAGTAAGCCACCCTGGGCAAGTGTCTACACATGCCAGGATTTGGGACCAGATTTGCTGCTCCTGGCAGTAGTCTGCCCCTGCCCACTCCAGCCCTGCACTGGCCCCTTGCAGCAGCCAAGGGGAGCTCTAGGATGGGAGATTGCTCCCTGCCCCAGGAGCTGCCTGCTGCCTGGGCAGGGTCTGGTGGTGGAGCCTGGTGGTGGGCAATGTCCCTCTCCCCCAGTAGCAGGGAGCTCCCAGCCCCAGCTCCTTGATCAGGGACAGGGGACTTGGAAAGAGCTTCAAGGGAGGGGCTGGTCCTAGCCCACTATCACGATTTGCTTGTGGAGTAGCTAGCAGTGAGCCTCTGGCCGGGCAAGGATTCCCCGTCCAGTTGGGGGCTCACTGCTAGTTGCCCCACTGGTGGATCAGGGCAGAGGGTTGGGACCTGCCCCTCCCCTGCATCTCTTTCAAGCCCCGTGTCTCAATTGTCTGAGTGGGGCATGGGGCTAAGAAAAATCTGTGGGGCTGGGACCTGCCCTTTACTGGAACAGTTCCCAGTCAGCCCTGGGCTGCAGGGAAAGTCTGCATGTGAAACCTGGAGCTGACTGGGGACTGCCTGAAATGGAACAGTTCCCAGCCACCTCCACGTTGCATGTGCAGAATTCCTCATGCAGCCCAGGGCTGGCCAGGAACTGTCCCAGTCAGGGGCAGGTCCCAGCCAGTTGCAGGCTGGGTGGGGAACTCTCCTATGCAGGGAGCTACCAGCTCTGGCTCCTTGTTGCAGAGTGGGGACTGGGAACTTGTTCCCAGCCCCAGCTCCATGATTGCTGAGTGGGGGCTGGAGAGTTTGTACCCAGCCCCTGTTCTAAGATCACAGAGCTTGGGTGGAAACAACTCTTCAGCCCCTGCTCTGCAATTGCACAGCTGTGACTGGGAACAAGCTCTTAGCTCCCACTCCATGATCTCAATCTCAGAGCAGGGGTTGCAAGTTCCCTGCTGCTGGGCAGGCAGTAATTGTCCCCACCTAGGCTCCTGTGGCAGAGCCTGCCCTGGCAGCAGGAAGCTCCTGGGGGCAGGGAGAAATCTCTTGCCCGCTGCTGCCCAGCTGACCAGGAGCAAATTTGCTCCCTGTCAACTGTCTACATGTGCTGTACTATGCAGTAATTACTTGGTAGTTAATTTCCTACTTGCATTTGCAGGTACCAAATTAACTGCCGAGTAGAGGAAATTACTACACAATAAGGGTCAACACATGTAGACAGTGATGCTTACTATGCAGTAATCAGCTCTGCTACTCAGTAAAGCATCTCATGTAGACTTGCCCAGTGATGACTTTATATTGTCTAGGAAGCCTACTCAACTCTGAGCTTTTCAATATACTTATCTGTAACAGTCAGCATGTTGTAAGGCCTTACTGATGTGACAGAGAAAGTTGAAAGGGAGCACACACATCTTATTTTACATGGGCTGTAAACAGACAAGTTGTCTGAGGTGGTCCTGATTATTCCAGTTTTGTCCTGCATCAAACCATTTACACAGTAGTCCTTCCAAACTGCATTGCTGCCCTACTGCCACTAGGTGGCCAGCAAGAGCACACAACCTGGCAAGCCTGTACCTGAAATGTGTCATAATAACCTTATAAAGGCACACCACAGGGCTGGGGGGAAGAAGGGGAGGTTGGAGGAGTGCTAACACATTTTATCCCACATTCTTCACAGGTACCTGAAGCAGGACAATGGATGGATGTCCTAATATCCCAAAACCAAAGGCTTTCTCCCAGGAGAAATGCTACATCTGTTTACAACCATAGGGACCTAAATAACTCAGTCCTTGACTTGATTAGTTCCACAAGTAAGTCTGAAGAACACACCTGAGCTGAGGAGGTTATGTACAATAGGACTAGATGTTGGTACTGATCAGTCAAATAATTAATGCAGAAGTTTTTAAAGGATTTGGGGGATGATTAAAAGCAGCAAAAAGACTAAAAAATAGACTTAAGGCAGCAAATTGATTAATCAGTACCCAGCACCATCATCAACTGCCATGGAATTTAGAAGGAGCAGTATCAATACTAAAACATGTCAAAATGAGGCTAAACTCCTTTGCATCAGCTGATCATTTGATACAAATGATTTCAGCCTCATTTAGTCTTTTTGCAGTTGCCACTTCTGGAGCCCCAGGGATAATTGTATTTCAAGAAAACAAGTGGGCCTTTACAATGTTTGACAGGATGAGATCCATTATGAAAAGACAGTCCTTTTTCAAAGGCCATCACAGATCTAAACATGAGGTGGTGGTTCATAACATTCTTACAAAAGACCCTTTTAGGTTGATTGGCAGATCCAGCCCCACCTCATTCAATTATAAGGAAGCAAATGGTTTGCTACTTAAAACCTACTTAAAAAGTCTCCCAGCCGGCATTATGGTTGCTGCTCAGTGTGAGTTACAAATTAGGTAAGAGGAAGATAAAGAAATAACAGGCTTTAATAATGTTAGGACTCAGCTAGGATTAGTCCACTTCTCATCTGAATCACATTAACAAAGACAAAACCCTAGCAGTGCTTAAATTAATATGTAGAGCTAAATGGGCATATAGACTCCAGAACATTGTTTAAGTCATGTTGATCTTTGGTCCCTGCATCCATCAGAATCTCTGATTAATTCAGTAAAGCTTTATTAAACATGTGAGAATTCATATAGTGGAATGAAATTTATTTTAATGCTTGACACACTTTAATCTCTACATTAGTTCATTAGTACAAAAAAGCTATATGTCATTTAACATCATGCAATATATGTCCTCCCAGGCCTCTAAAAAGCTTTTATAATAGAATAAATACTATTAAAGAATTCCATAAAAGAGTGACCAAGAACAGTAGAAAATTGCAGAAAATGATTTCTGAGTATACAGAAGGTTGCAGGGATTTCCCCATTTTTATTTTTTTTTGTGCACAGACTTTTCCAGAGATTTTCCTAATTAGCACATTGCACAAATGCACAGTGCTGGCTGTTCACAGAGTATGGCCAAAACTTCTTACCTTACTGAACTACTTACACTGTTATTTTGTCTTTCATATGCTCTAAGTACATACACTTAGCCAGAGACAATCCTAGCAGGGTGCGGGGCCTGGGGCAAATGAGTCAATGCAGGGCCTGGATGTGAAGAAGCCAGTGGCGACGATGTTGGCGGGGAGGGAGAGGGGGCCAGACACAAAGCTGGTGGCAGTGGCGCAGGGACCCTGCAGGAGGGGCTGCGACCAATCCGCCCGGCTCTGCAAGGGCCCCCAAATCTCAGGGCCCAGGGAAGTCACTCTGATCCCCACCCCCCAGGACGGCCATGCACTTAGCCTACACGCAATGATTCTGCAAGGCTGTAAATGGGGGTGTCTGTGACATTAAGAAGAAAAGACCAATATTTAGTTTTGTTTTACCTTCCCCTCATTAACTTTCTGGTGTATGTAAGACAGATGAGGGCTGCTTTCATCAGCCAACATGAATTTGAGACTGAATTGAAAACACCCTTCCCTTCCCCTACCATAACCCAAAAGTATATTAGAGATGCTTTTGCATATGCAGGAGGGATTCTTTCTACCAAGTGCAGACGGTCTGACCCATTAACACAGCACAGATTTTAGCAAAAGAGTGTCATTTTAATAAAGAACAAAAATGTAATTTTCAACCATGAGATCTACTGAGATATGGAAAGAAATAGCAAAGATAATCACTTCATGCAAAAAAAAGGAGCTTGAATATCCTGAAAAGAAATTCAATGAATATTTTGTCTTTTGCTCCTTTTCTGCAGCCTAAAACCTCTTTTCCTGCACACTTACTGCATTTTCCATGCTAGACAGAGATGCTGGCTGATCATTTCCAACAGTGGGAATATGGAATGTATGTTTGTACAGCACTTAGCAACATTGGGGGTGCTAATTCTAACTGGGCCTCTGGTAGCAGCTGCAATATAATATTAACTGAGAAACAATAATCAATGTCATTAACATTCCTTGAGTATAGATAATACCTAATATTTCATATGGGAAAATAATACAAAATGTTGGCATTAGAAGACCTCCATTCAGGCCCTACTTTACCTACTAGGCACCTACATGCACTTGTGTGCCCAAGTGAGATCCTCTTCTACTCTGCTCCAGTCCTTGAAAAACTTCTAATACCAAAGGTGGGTGTCTCCTCTTTGTTGCTTTTTCATGATTCAGTCTTGAGGGTAAGATAGCGATGTGTTACAAAAGTAGATGTATTAATTAAACTCCAGGGACATGAGCAAAGTGAAACAGGATCACACTTAGGTATCTAATAGGTGGAATACAATCTGGTCTCTGGTGTTTACCTTGGCCACTCAGGGATTTGCACAAAGAGATTCAAAGGACAGTGAGATTCTTCAGTGTCACATGTAAGTATTGACTGGCATGGCACAGATCTAAGCAAACAGCATCTAAGCTTTTACTTCACCTTGAGTCATAGCAGCCAAAATTTTCCAGGTGGGTATCCCACTCTCTTGTGTGCTGCTGCCAGCCTTTGTGCATTGCAGACCTGTTCTCATAGCATGCAGTGGAGTATGAAGCAGAAAGTAGCAGAAGATCTCCACATCTGACGATCAGGCTCTAAAATCCATAGGGAGAAAGGAGGAGAAAGGGCCTCCCAGACCACTGAGTCCACTGTTCTGTAAATTATGCTTGGATGTTCCTAGGAAGCGGACCATGTCCTTTCACAAGAGACAGAACAAAGTGATGCAATTAGTCCTTTCTTTCCACCCCTTGATCTGACTCTTGGGCTACGGACAGAAATTACACATAGACCGTTATAAATGATTGAAAACTAGTTCAAATATGTAACACAACAGAAGTTCAGTGCACATAAACTGCCTTTAAAATAGCTGAAACTGGCTTAAGATAAACCTGGATGTATGTAGTATCAGACTTAATGGATTTAGATTAAACCAGTTTATGGAACTTATGTCCCAGATCCCCTCCAGATTCAAGTTAACTAACAGTTCCTCAGCGTCCCATGATGCTTTGCACCTCCCTCGCAGTTGCTGACTCCATCAGGCAGGTACAGTCACAAACAGTTCTTGTTCATTGTTTGGTTTCCATGGTAGCAAAAATAAAGATTTTTGACCCCATAACTTTGAGAATCCATCTCTGGAGCCTCTTTCTGGACTTGGGAGATGTCAAAGAAGTGCTTTTTCAGGCCCTTTCATTCTCACAGTGTGCTGGTACATGGTACCTCTTGGGCTTAAAGAGCTGTCATTTTGTGAGATGCAATTTAGTTATTATTGGTGCTCCATACTACAGTTATTATTGGTGAGGCTCTCCAGGGGCAGAGGTCATGTGGCCTGAGGAAGTCCCTAGGGTGGGAATGGTACCTGATGAGGATAGCTTGGTGACAGTATTTGCACTTCTGCAGTCAAACCTAACACTGGAGGATGTCTCTCTGTGCTGTAATGACGTATTTCATGAAATTGCCTATTTGTGAAGTCTAAGAGGACTCCTACAAGATGCATATTCACTAGATAGCTGCCTCTTGTTGACGTTTTGTGTAGCTGGAAGTCACCTGTGAGGGAACCAAAGAAAGGCAGTCCTGTGCTACAATGTGAGATCCTTCCTGGTGTACTCTCTGTATGCACAAGTCTATTTTACATCCCCTGCAGCCATGCTCAAAAAGATGTCTGTACCACTGATGCTGCTTTGCAAACACTTTCAGGCATTTAATAGTGTAACAGTGTTTATGCCTTATAATCTATGGTTTGTGATGTGCTGCCTGCACATGATTTGCATATTATTGCTGTATGACTCATAGTAAATCTAAAAACCACATTGATAAAGGCTTTACCATTAAAAGGGCCTTTACAAGTTACATTAAGTTAAGAAGAATAGTAGACATGGAAAAGTATGCTCATTCAGTTGTCCTCCAATATGAAAGCAAAAAAGGGTTAAAGATGAATGAAGCACAAAACAGAAAGCACTAGAAACACTTCATTGTTATTTCAGAGCTGATGGATGGGACTACAAAAGAAGAATTACGCTGATATGAAGAAAAGTCTTTCTAAGATTTCTGCTGATATTAAAAAAAGCCTTTCCAAGATTTTACTGAAAAACTGCATGATAATATTTTGATGATGACTTTGTAAAAGTAAGACAGAGTTTGTAAAAGTAAGACACTTGCATTGGTTTTCTGTACCAATACATTACCGAAATGCTGCATGTACTCTGGCATGGTTTGGATCTGAGATTATGGCATGGAGTTCTGCGCAGGTAGGAGGGACAGCTGGCTCTGCAACAGACTGTGGCAGTGTTAGGAATGGGGCAGGGAGGGGACTGAGTGTTTATTCAATCAGGTAGGTGGGACAGAGCACTGGGAAAGAGAGGTGCAGGGCATTTTTGTCTATCAGTCAACATCCTGAGCATTTAAAGGGAAGCCATGACCAGTCTAAGAGGAAGCAGAATAAGGCAATTGCTCATATCAACCAGAAATGGCAGTGTCCAGTGCAGGGAATGATAGTAAATGCCAGGTGGATATCCTGGAATGCATTGCACGTATAATAAAGCCAAATGCAATGTTTCCTATTAGTCTCCTTGGGTATGATGTTGGCAACTTGAGTACTATCAAGGGCAGCAGTCTGGCTAGCAGCAGAGATGGGGCATTGGAGATGGAGCGGGGGGATGGTACATTTCCAAAGGATGAGAAAGTCCAGGATCTGAGAGCAGGTGTAGGCTAGCAGGTAAGGCACAGGGGTAGCAGGTAAAATATGCAAATGTGTTGGCAAGTGTTTGATTCTAGAAGAAAACATGTGAGTGCAAAAAGGCAGAACCTGGCCTCACCTAAGCATTTAAACAAGGAAGTAACATGCAGTCACCCTGACCCCAGGGCAGCGGACGCCACACAAACTAGGTGGCAGACCCTCAAAATGCTTCAGAGCAGAGGTGTGTTCCTATAACCATTCCTATGGTGTGATTGGCATCAATGTAAAATTACTGCTGGTCCCAACAAAGGTTAAATCTCTTGAGTAGGTCACCAGCAGTATTAAAGCAAAGAGTTATGTCACATGGACAGTTTGTTTCTGTTGATGCAGGTGGGTTTCTACCTCTGTGAAAATTGCTTACAGTAACGTTGCCTTGTCTGGTTCCCTGGCTGCATTTTGTCCATTAAAAGTGTATGCTCTTTATTCCAGAGATGACATCCTCTTTATCTACCGTATGATCTGTATTACAAAAATAAAATATTAAAAGTGAATGCAAATTATTAATAGTGTTAATATCTATCTAATTCACTGTGCCATAAGTTCTGGGAAGAGGAAATTAATTCCTGACCCATGTGGCTATCAGCTCTTGCATTAGCAAATTATAAGATAGCTAAGCAAGCCAAGACTCCTCTGCCTACCTAAAGATGTAGAAAAAGAAAGCTTCAGGATGATGGGTTTTCAAAGGTATTGAAGGCAGTTAAGAAATAGAAGCAGCTCCTCCACTAGTTTATATTGGCCACAGTCAAATTAATGTTGATTTATATCCTGTGGAGAATCTGCTCCAATTTGTGCTCTGGGCCCAATTAGAGACCATTTTGGATTTAATTTATTTCTGCCAATAACTTCAGTGAAAGCACAGTGCACTGAAGCACAGTGGAACTTGTGTCCTATCACAATACATATTTTTAATACTAATAATAGTGTTCCATGCTGCAAATAACTAACAGTTTACCAGACTCAGAGCTTGACTGTACCTGCAAACATTCCCTCTCAGTTACTCATGCTCTAGCCTGTACAGGATATTGTAGTGGTTTAAATCCTGGTCTTGTCAACAAAGCTGTTGCTTAGAATTAGTGAATGAATGAGAGGTTGGTATACCAGACTGTGTGATATGAGTCTGTGTTCATACCTGAGCTCTTTAAGGTTGGGCAAGGGAAGCCTGAGGTACACTGACCTAGTGTTTATTAGTTAACTACTTTCCCATGTTTCCAGAGCAACATTTCCAATTCACATGATCTGCATTTTGCCAGTATGTGCATTCTACACATGGTACTTAAGGGAAAATCCTTAATGCATTGTAGTATATGAAGCAATAAATGGCTGCTGAGATTAATAGGCTGAGCAAAGCTGAGGCATTTAATCAATCTCTAGAAAGTGTTCATTGCCAGCAGACTACTGAGAAAAAATATCCCTACTATACTATAAAACATAATAAGAAAAAGGAAAAAATCATCTTCTTTGCTGGTGAGGGTTGAATTGCTGCACTGCCTGCTTCTTCCCTCCCTCAGTAGGAGGGACTGAGACCCATAGCTAAGCTGGGGAAGATTTAAAGGCCAGCATGAGAAATGATCTGCCTGAGCAAATATATTGCCAGTGAGGGTTTCTCCATTTTGATGGAGATAATTTTTGTATTTGCTGGGATAATCTAGTTGACTGAAATTGTTCTTGAATTTAAGGTAGACAAATCATAGTAACAGTTAGAATCTCTTCCAGGTATGTAGAAAGGACAGGGAGTTTGTATAAGGGAGCCTGTGGGGACTTCTTTGTTGAACTCTAGCTTGGACAGAATTTAAAGCCGCTTCTAGGCTGCTCTGAATTTCAGCCCTAGCAAAAGATTCTTAATGGGCCCTATGCCAGCAGAATGAATGCAGCAGATCTCTTCTCTGCAAACCCCTGATTTGTCCCTTATGCCAGGCACAGGACTTAGCTGTAGTAAACTGGCTGCTGACAGATGTGGAAAAAAAGAAATGGTGCTTTGCCAAAAGAGGAGCTATCTCAGTTTGCCCTGGCTTGCCCAACATCTGCAGGTCTTTTTGGCCCTTTTATCTAATAGCTGACTGAATCATGCAATCTATACAGACATTGGGCAAGCCAGATCAAACCGATGCAGCTCTTCTCCTGGGCACATGCTGCGCTTGGCATGGGGATGTGCTGAGCTGAAAGTAAGGCTCCATTTTTTCCCCTACCCCTGTCAGCGGCCAGTGTGACTGCAGTGTGATGTAAGCAGAACCAAGCTAGTTTAAATTATCCAGCTCAGACACTGGTAGCATTGTAAATGAAGTAGCATGGAGCTCAGTTGGGCTGTGAAACCTGCCTGAGAAAGATAAATACACTGCAGCTTAGATTTACCTTACGTGGAAGGGGAGCGACAAGAAAATGTGGCCTGAATGACACAGGGGGGTCATAACATAGTAGGGAGCTTGGCTATAAAAATCCTCTGGAGGCTTTTATTTTTCAATAAAGCAATATATTACTAGTCTTCGTGCAGCGTTCTGTCTCAGAAAGCACTATGTTGTCCAGGTCATTCAGTAACCCAAACCACAGAAGTAATTCAGCCAAGACCACAGAACAGGAGGGAGAACCTTTTAGGATACAAAACAGAGATGATAAAAAAAAAGAGACAAGCACTGAAGCCAAAGGGATAGGAAGAGGATGGGGAATACCAAGCAAGATATTTGCCACTGTTCTGTGTGCTGAGTTATCTCCACTTTTGCCTGTTTCTTGACTGCTGCTACCTATTAATTTTACTATCATCTTATGCACTAACTGCTACTATCACCATTTGCTCCTTACCTTCCCTGAAGTCTCACTCTTTTCCTGTTATCCTTCACTCTCCCCTTTAACCTCATTCCCTCTTGCCACCCATGCTTGCTTCCACACTCCTTTCTCCCTTTTCCTTCATCTGGGCCCTTGGCCTCTCTTCTGCTCCTTTCCCTATGCATGATGGGCACTGGCAGACATGCAGGTCCCTGCTTTAACTTATGGCTTTTAAGAGAAAGTGCCATGAGGTTGAGCGAACCCCTCCCCCCAACCCAACTGATGTTTGTCTGCTGGGTTGTGGGGAGGGAGAATTATGCTCCACTTTGGAGCCAGTCCAGCAGAGAGAGGATGCCTGCCTGCAGCCTCTTTCCCCTAGCCCTTCCCATGCCCCCAACCCAGCTCCAGTGGTATCTACAGAAAGGGAGGGGGGAAAGGGAGGAGGGAAAGGGAGGAGGAGGGAGCTGTGGGCTGGGGTTTGCCCAGCCTGAGCTGGAGGGGAAGAGGGCTGGGGGTGGGCTGCAAGGCAGGGGGCTCCAATCCACCTGCTCCCACCTCTAGCTCAGGTTGGGCAAACCCCAGCCCAAAGCTTCTCCCCCTTCCTCCCTTCTCTCCCTTGCCATAGACAGCACTGGAGATGGGGCTGGACTGCATCAGCCCAGCTCCTATCACACTGATAAACTGACTCTAGGGAACAGAAATTTCCTAAGGCACTCCACTTCAGAGTGCCTTCATCTGATCCCCATTAGATCAGAGTTAATTTGCCATGTGATTGGACACTTTTAAAGCATTCTGTAGCCATGCACATGTGTCACAGCATGGCTGTGGAGTGCTTTTAGGATGCTGATGGCACAACAAATGTTACTTCTGCCAGCATCCAAAATTGTATTCTAGCTGCTTCCACATCCAAAGCTGTGGTCCTTGTCTCCATCTACAGCCACATCCCTGTTTCCTTCTTCCCCTTTTCCAGAAACTATTGATTCTGCTTGCCTTGAATTTTGATTTTCTAGTCTGAAATATTTTTAACTGATCATCTTCAGAGACTGGGTGCTCAGCTCTTTCTGAAATTTGGGCCCTTTTAAAGCTCTCCAAATCACAAGTCACTTTGAAAAGGACACATATCCTGCATAATCAGGCATGAGTACACTTGCAAATAAGTGTGACTAAATTTAATGTGAATAAAGTGATTTTTGGCAGGTGTCTATATGTGCAGGGGTGTGGCAATAAAGTTAGTGCCAAGGCCCCCCCAGTCCTGCCATGTCCCTCTAGTGGAAGGGCAGACCTGGCACTAAAGTTAGTGCCAGGTTATGTCTACACATACATTAATGCACTTCAGTGAATTGCACCTAAATTTGATACTTGCATTTGCAGCTATCGAATTTAAGCATGATTAGCCTAAGTTAATGCTGTGAAGAAGAGAAAAAAAATGCGCTCAGACCTGCAGTAGCTGAAGACCCACCTGCCCCACCACAACGAGCAATTCCAGGAGAACAAAGGATGCCACCAAAACCACATTTTATCGTCAGCTGTTCAGTCTGGATCAGACTGCCCCGCAGCTGTGTGAGTATTTTTGGCCTGCTGTGGGGACTGGGAGAGGGGTAAGATGGGCTGGGAGAGAGAGCCCAGATATGGGAACTCCAAGGAGCTGGAGGAGAGGCTCTGGAAGATGGGGAGCTGGCTGCCTGCCAGTGTGGGAGCTCAGAGGGGCTCCATGGATCTGAGAGATGCTGGCTTTTAGCCTGCAGCAAGAAAAGCAGCAGGAGCTGGTGGAAAGCCTTGCCAGGGGATGAGCCAGCCATGGGAGAGGTGGCCATGCCCAGTTTAAGATTCTGTTTCTTTTTCCTTTGTTTTTTTTTCTTTTAGTTGCATCAGGGTTTGCTGGAGGGCCACCAAGGGAAGAGCTGGTGATGGGCCAAGGACAAGGGGAGAGATACAAGGTGAATGCCATGCTCTTGTCTCCAGGCCTACATAGCCAGTTAGGGCTGAGGAAGATCCAAGTCCAGGGGTGCTTGGACCTGACTAAAGTGTGATGGACCATCAAGGAAGCACCCAGGGCTGGAGGCCTACATACCACAGGAAGACAAGCCCAGCTGGGATTTTTCTTTTGCTGTTCCTATGGTCCAGAACAGACTGGCCCAGTGAGGAGGAGAGAGCCACTACCACCTTCTGGGCCCTAGTGTACAGCAGCAGAAAGACTCCGCCTGTAAGCTGCCAAGCCCAAGCACTGAGAAACTTACCTGAGTTTGAGTTGAATGTCCTGTGTTCTTTTTTAGTTCCTTTTTCATTCACAGTACTCCAACAAGGGACTGTTTGGGCCCAGGTGGCCATCATACAGGGGAGGTGGGCTCAAAAAGACCACAAGCCTATAAATCCAAAAAAAAGGAAAGAAGTTGCTTGGTGAGATCCAAGGGTGAGATTGACACTGTAACATCTGGATGGCATGCGAGTGGGGTGTAAGGGGAGGTAGGAGCCCCAGAAAAAGGACCAATTCCAGTGCATCAAAGGCAACCTGCGGCGCAACTGAACACCTCCCAAGTAAAGTACCATCCAATATCAAGTCATGGCAGGTGAGAATTGGGCAAGTCCATGGCGTGACTAAATCAATTGCACTTACGGACCCACAGCCCAGTCTGATTGGGCACAGGGCCTATGGACCCTGTGGCCCTACCCTGTAACTTCACCGACAAATACACATTAAGGACATGCACATGCACCTGTAATGCATATTAAATTAGGCTAATGCACATTAACGCATTAATTTTGCCCTTTTTGTTTCAAAATGAAGAATATTTTAAATACAATTTACCTGCATTGAGCTCAGATGATCAAAAACCAGTATAGGGGGAAGGAGAGGATAAGGGAAGAATTCCAGTTTAAGCTATTCTACCACTACTGAGTTTATAACACTTTCTTCTTCCTTAAAACTTTGGGAAGAACTAGCTGAGTAAACCAAGGAAGATATTAGTTATTCATTATAGAAACTTGAAGAAACAGATTTCCCTCCTCCTGAAGTCAAGGTAATCCATCTTTCTCTAGCATCTTTGTAATGAATTCCCATTTGTTTACAAATTGGGTAGTAGCGTTTTATTGTAAGTGAATAATATAACATGCCGTCTTTTATCTATCTTCATTTGTTTGATGGATGCCAGTAGCATCGAAGGGATGTCCCTGCATTTGACCCCAGGACAGCTGATATTTTTATTAATACTTAATCCATTACGCAATACTGTACAAGTTAGTGAAGTTTAAAGAGGAGATATTTGAACAATACTGACTGGCTACCAACAGAGAATTATTTAAAGAGGATCAGATATGAAAAAGGAGCGCCACCACGCCGCTCCATGGCTTTATGTTGATGTACATATTTATCCAGAGTTGATGGATATAGTAAAGATTTACGATGATGTCGATCAGAGAAAAATAATTTATTTCATTTCACTGACAATGTTCTCCAGAAATATTTCCAGAACAGAGGCAGCTTATGTGTGTTTATCTTTCACTGAATATAGAACAGTTTGATTAGTTGATTGTATGTTATTTCTTCCACATAAAAACACATGAAAGCTTTTGGGAGATTTCTGGAGCCAATTAAGTTAATCATTCCTTATCATGCCCAGTTCAGAGACTCTTAAAACCCAAGTTAGAGCAATTAACATTGCCAACTTTGAAGAAAATGGCTTAATGTTACACTCTTTGTTATTAGTCTCTAATAAAAAGTTTAAAACTATATCCATGTCCCAGAGCTGTTTATATCTGTATTTTACAGGATTTGTAAAAAAAAAAGCTGACATCAAAATGTTTATTTGTTCCCTTTAGAATATAAGAGATAGAAAAATTAATGCTGAAGTAAATGGTTATATTTCGACTGTGGTAACTCAGGACTAAATTAATACGATGTTATCAATTAGCTTGGACTCAAAGCTTGACCTGCTTTAAAATTATTCTTGTATGGTGAGCTGTGTTCTCTATCTTAAGTAACTATTTTTCATTAATTTTGCTATTCTGTCTCAAAAAATAAAATAAACACTGGTACAATTGCTATGTTATGCATGATTTGTGCTGTTGCAGAGGGAACGAGCTGTCTAGGTAGAGGAAACACAAATTAATAAAACAAAATCCAATCCTACACTTTTTACTCAGACAAAAATCCTGTTAAATTAACTGATAAAGAATAAAGAGCATGGGACCAGACTGCAAATTTCATTCCCAGAGCTCTGTTGCTATTACTGATTACATCACAGATAGTCATGAAAACAAGCCACATAAAGCAGTTTCAGTTTATGATGCATAAGAAACATGGGATGGGGAAGAGAGAGAATCAATCTATATTGATTCAATGGCAGCATTGTGTCTAGAAGAATTAGGTCCTTAGAAGAACAGATAAAACAGCATGAAAACTCAGGTCAGTTGTACCTAGCCCAGGTATTTTGAAGAACTACTTTCTCCATCCTTTCCTCAACCATCTTATTTAGACTCTTCTTGAATATCTGCTGTGACAGGACCTAATTCACTAGTGCCCTATGCTCTGTACATCCATATATACCAATGAAAAATATATTCCAAAACAGAACTAAATCAGAATGGCAGCATTTTAAACCGTCCTAGTATCTTTTTAGATCCACCCTGTACTGCACTATGAACTACTTCTGGAGGAGCAAGGCACAGCTTTGGTTGCTGCATCAAGTAGTATCAGCATAACCTGTGCTTTGGGCTGGTGCAGCATTGTTTGTATGAAGGCAGGGGTATCAAATATATGAACTGCAGGCCAGTGCTACATCACATGACCTCGGGTGCTGGCCCCATGTAGGGCAAGTCTCCCCTACATGCTGGATACAGAACCTGTTGCACCTGCGCTGGATAGGTTGGGACTACACACCTGTTTTAGCCAGTCTGGGATGTGAAGCCCACTCTGGTCCTGCTGTAGCTGGCCTGGAGCAGGTGCCGTGTAAAGTATGGGTCCTGGAGCAGGCAACCCATGAGAAACAAGCCCAGACCATCCAAAGCAGGTGCTAGATCTGGCATTCAGGGGGTGGAGTGGAAAGGCTGAGGGGTCCTCTTCATGCTAGATCTGGCACCTGCTCCAGTTGGTCCAGGACCCATGCTGCATGCAGTGCCCACTCCGGAGCTGCTGGAGCGGGTGCTGCATTTGGCTCACCTCTCAGTCTGGTCAGAGTGAGTACCATGTGGTGCTGTTCTCAATCAGCTGGATTGAGTGATGCAGGTGCTGGATCTGCCATGTGGGAGGCAAGGGATTGTGGGCCCAATCCAGCCCATGGGGCTGCCCCACCCTGTTCATCTGGCGAGTGGATGGGTCCTGTGTCACCCATCTGGGCCATGAGCGAGGAGTTTGACACCCCTGATCTAACCTAAGCATTCCCATCCATAACTTCAGACTTTTTTGTCCTTGACCTATCATCTTCTGAGACTTAATAATTCCCTTCCTTCATTTATATTGTTAACATGGTGGTATTTATAGACTTTGCTCATGTCTCCCCTGAGTTTTCACTATGCTAGACAATATATATTTGGCTATCTTAGTGATTCTTCATGTAGTATGTCTTATTCTCCAATCTGGTATACTTTTGTTGCCCTGCTTCATGTTTCCTTTTTTCATTCGTTCTTTCATTCTTTCTTTCTGCCTGTGTGTCTGGGCCAGGCCAAAATGGTGACTGAAAAGCCACAGAAACTGGCCCATGGGGCCAGCTCCCATGACACCCTCCAACTCTTTTGCTTCTGATTTGGGTGCATGTCACATTTGAATGTGGACACTTCATTTTGCAACAAAATGTGGACCAGTTTGTGTCATGCTGGGCCACCCAGAGGGCATTCTGCCAGGTGAAAGACAGATAGCTGGTCCCACACATGTAACCCCACAAGTGCCATGGGTGAGGGAGTCTCATTCTGCAGTGACATGGTATTTTTTGTTGTTGACAGGTGTTCCATACTCAGCCCCTGGGAGGGCCACATACTTTGCATTTCCACCATGTGTTTTTCATATTTGTATAATAAAGGTTTAAAAGGTCAGTCTTCCTTCCTTTCTTCCTTTCTCTCCTCCTCCCTCACTCCCCTGTCATTTTAACAATTTGTGAAATAGAGCCATTCACAAAATCCTAGACATGCTTATACTGGATCTACGAAGAATAGTTCTACCTCTGGATTTCCAAAGGATCCCTCCTTAGTTGTACACTGAAAAATGGCAGTGGTGTCACACTGCAAATTCTCATTCAGTTTCCTGCTGTTTCGGAAAGGCCTAATCCAACCCTCAGGGAAAGATGATATTGAAAACATTTAATTAATTAGATGTGAAGGGAGGAAACAAAAAGCACAAAGAGGCCCAAAGCAAAGGCAGCTAAGATGGGGAAGTCCACAAGAAAAGAAGCAGAAGAGCAGGCTACAGGTATATAAAGTGACTCCCTCAAGAGTCACGAAGTAAACCCCATGTAGGTAAGCATGAAACGAGGATGCACAGATTCTTTTATGTTCATACCTGCAAAAGGGTCATATATGGGAGAGTTTTTCAGTGGTGCTGTCTTTGTGAACACGATTCCTTTTTGTGGTTTATCAAGACAAGATGACTCGAAAAATACATTTGAAAGGAATCTATATCATCAGCAAAACTCCAGCTAGATGTACTTCCTACTTATGTTTTGACCTCTGTTTCTGTCGTAATCACTGCCAATGCAGTGAGAGAAAAATAAAACAATAAAAAAATAAAAATGCTGCCAAACTGTGAGATGGAACCATGTGTTTGTTGGTGGAAGAAATAATTATGGTGTTTTAGTATATAGCTGGAGCAAATTATTTTTTTTTATGCATTTCAGTATAGATTCAGGGTGTGAGTATGAGACTTGTTCTAGATACGTGTTGAGGGAAAGGTCTGGCCAATCCAACTATGAGTACATAAATTAGCTGGTCATGTGGCTGGGGAAACAAAGTTATGCAAACATTGTGTGGCTTTTCTGTTCTACAGATATTTACTATAGACAGTGGTGTGCCTTAATCATGCTAGCCCAGTGGGCTGCTTAAGTTTGTGATAGATCTTGGAAACATTAAAACAGTGATTCTCCACCAGGGTGCTGGGACATTCTGCAGTGCCTTGAGATCCAAGGGTGCTGTGGGTGTCACACAATGTAGCAATGTTAGGTGTGCAAACATGTTTCACAGTATAAACCAAATGATTTGAAATAAAAATCCATAATGTTCAAAAAATTTGGACCTGTTGTGACCCTTCTGAGTGTTTTGCAGTAGAAAATTACTATATTTTTCCTAGTCAAAAAGTGAGTGAAAACTAAGACCTGGCACTTCTAGTCTAATAAGGAGTGCCTTGAGCCCAAGACGGTTGAGAGCCACTGCATTAAAAACTCTTGCACTATGCATTTTCTGTATGAAGCTTTTCCAAACACCTTCTCCTTTGTTATTTCTAATCCAGATTTCTGCAAAGGGACCTGAGCTAAAAGTGATGACAGTTTCCATTTATTTTAGTGGTCTTTGGAGTGGTCTGTAGTCCAAATCAAAAAGTTGGACATATTTTTAAATCAAACACCTTTGTTTACATGAATAATAATAAAAAAGCATGTGAGAAATATCTTAAAATGTGAACACCATAATACAAAAAAAATCACACCCTGTTAACTCAGTGGCCAATTAAACAGAATCGTTTCACACTGCTAAAAACTTTGCTCCGGGATCAACATAGCGAAGTTTCTCTCCAGAGAGTAATTTTTTAAAAGTTATAAGCATCTGATATTATGGCTTCTAAAGAAAGTATTTGGTTCACCATAAATACAGTGTTACTAAGGGGAAGCTGTGCTATTCACTTGAATAAATAATTTTGTTATAAAGTAGAATAATTTCACATGTATCTCACACTTAACTGAGTCTCGATGATACTCTCTCTGCCAGACTCTGACCCACCACTTTTATTTGGTATAAATCTAAATTTTCAATAAAGAACTGAAGCAGCTGACAAGTTCAATGTTCTTACAGTAAGAAACCCCTATCTTATTGCTTTCAGTTTCTTTGTAACTGGGTACATGGCAGGAGCCCATCTACAGGTGGTTAATAAGTAACAGCCTGCCTTCTCCTGAGTACAGGCCAGCTGATAGGGATGATTGCTTGAGAGGGAAGGCTGCCTTGCAGAGGAGGCAGTACAGAGCTGGTGTTGCTCTCTCCTAGTCCAAGGAAGGACCACAGGTTTTGAGTTAATCCTTTGTTGTTTGTATACAGGCAGTCCTCAGACTTACAACACAATTGGTTCCTGAAAACCACACCTTAAGTCAAAACATAACTCAGAACCAATTTTCTCATAAGAAACAATGTTATAAATGGGGGATTGGCTCCTGAACCAAGGCCCAATACCCTGTTTTCACCAAAAATACCCCAGAATTTTGTATTCGATCCATTATAGATGAGTAATTAATGTACTTATATTGTACATAGCAATCATACTGATTTGGGAGGACTTCTTTGAGGTGACTTTGCTAGACTTTTTGAAGGGCTCTTGGCTGGATTCTTCTCAGGAGTCTTGGCTGCAGGTTTTTCTGGAGTCTTGTCTGTGGCATGGAGTTGCATCGGATCAAGCGTTGTAAAGTCAAAACTGACATCATAAAGTTGAAACAGGGTGTCAATTTAGAAATGTTGTAACTCAAAACATTGTAAATCAAGGACTGCCTGTATTTGTTTATTATCTATGTTGTTTCTGGGGACAGGTTTGCCCCCAGGGAAAATAAAAGCTGAGTGCCACCTGCAACAGTCTTGTTGAGAAGAGTAATTTTAGAATAACTTCTGATAGTTAAAGTATTCACAAGGGCTTTTAGACATTTCACTACACACTGGAGATGAACAGACATAGTACAGCCTGCTTATACAATTAGGTATTTCATGTTGAAATCTAACATTGGGAAGATACATTTTCTCAATAACAATCAAACATGGCAAAGTTCAAGTACATTATCATGCTCTGGTTTGGCCTGCTGGCAACCCAGCATCCTAATGGGCAGGTGGTAGTTCACCTTAAAAAAATTTCATCAAAAGGCATGTTGTACTTAAGTCTATTAACATTCCCGTTCATGGGTACAGAACAGATCTTGAGGTATGATGGGTGGGTTTTTCAAATGTGCCATGTATGGGCTGAAATACACTTCCATTAAAATTCACAGAAGCATTAGCACTGACTTGAATGTAAGTAGAATTAAGCCTCTGCTGACCGCCTCTAAGAGTCGCACCCAAGATCTCTCAGCAATGTGATTAAGAGTGCAACACTGGCCTGTGGATGCCATGTTCTGTCAATATATTGCAGCTGGCCTGGGATGTAATCTGCAGATTCATATCAGGTTTGCAGTCAGGTGAAGTTTGATGCAAATCAAGTGTCAGTCCAGGTTAGATGGCCTGAAAACTCACAAGAAACTTTAGCAGCTTTTTGCCCCAGGAGACAGAAATTTCACAATATTTCTTCCATTTTAACTAAAAGACTTGCTGTGCTCATAAGCCTTTTGTCAGATATAACAATCCATGGATAAAATCAAATGCCCTGAGGAAGGGTGTTTGTGCCCAAAAGCTTGCAAAGAACTATGTTTCCAACTATTTAGTAGGTCTAATAAAAAGGTATCACACCTCCCCAAAGAACCTCATCTGCTTATTTCTCTCAGGTTTTTTCCTGCACAACTTTCACAATAAGTGAGTTTTTGACATGGGTGAAGAGCAGCTGGAGACAGGAAGATTTGAAGAAGGAGAAGCACTACCAAGATAGTGACTTGAAAATTGTGCACACCTATCCCTTGTTGATCATAGGGGGGCCACTCATGGGATAAGGTTGGATTCAGCATTGTTTCTAGAGAGACACGCACCTTTCACCTCTGTGTATCCAGCAGATGATCCAAAACCTTCAGATTGGATTATTGCAACTCATTCTGTTTGGCTCTGGTAAGTACATTCAGAAACTGCTGTTTATTCATCATGCAGTAGCCTACCTATTTCATGAGAAAAAAAGATAAATGTGGCCACAATTCCAGCATCTCCTCTTCTCCTGCGGCTGGCTGATTCCATATCAAATTCCAACTCCTGGACTTAATCTACAGTCCTTTAATAAGTTAGGATTCAGCTATTTTGGACCCAGAGTCAGAAAAGAAGTTAGTGTTACTGTCAGTTCTGCTGTTAGATGACAACCCTTCAGAGGCCATTAGGAAAGGAAAGGGTTGCCAGAACATGCAGCATTCTAGACATAAGCCCTTCATGAGATGGAGGGTGAGGGAAACAGGAATGTGGCATGGTACCAGCCACACCAGCTTTATGCCTCCAAGGTCTCACCAGCTGTTTGAACCAGCTTTTCATCCTCTTTAAAACTCTGGGGTGGCACAAAGGGGATGGAATAGGAGCCAGGATCAGGCACAGTTATCTTTACCTCAGTGAGAAAGACAATTACCATTTCCATTCAAGCTCTTTCGTATCCAACCAGGGTGTAGGGATGGGTATTGTGTGCACCATTGCCCCAGAGAGTGATTCCAATCCCTTAAAGTTTACTGCAGTAGATAGACTACTCTTGCATCTTACGTTAAGAATTCTCCCTAATCTTAATACAGTGAGAGCTGGAGTTATAGAAGGGCTCAGCCAGTTAGTTTTAATTAAGGAATTAATACAACGAGAAATAAAACTCCAGGCATTACCAAGTTGTCATTTTAGTGAGAAATACAAATTTTCAGATAAATCATATCTACTTATATTACTTTAGCATTATTATTAATAATAATAATTAGGATGCTCAGGCAAAGCAGAGTAAATCTTTGTTAGCTGAAACAGCAGTTTAGTAGTGGCTGGAGTTTTATGTCTCATTGATTAAGCAATGTACACAAATTGGTTCAGTACACTCATGTGAAGATTACAGCTGAACACCTTAGAGATTTGTGTGAATTCTTGTGGTAGTAAGACAGATAGGTCTATGTATGCTGTTTAGAGCAAAAAAGCTCAAGAATAATGGTTCCAGAGAGGGCTGCCGCAGCGCACCATTGCAAACAATTTCTAATTCATTTTAGTGTGAAATTCTCACTTGAACAAAGTAAACCATATCACTGAGGAAGTGAATTCAACAACGCCACCTTCCTGTACACTGGCAGCAGGTGCATCTCTTATGTTATAGATCATGTGGTCATTGGTTCAATAGTCTCAGATTTACCATGCATTTTTCTGCTAGTTTTTGTCAGCCAAAACTCCCAGGTAGGAAATGAAACAAGACAGCCTGTGCAACTTGGTTGTATGCATTTTTACTTTTTGCCGTCTCTACTCCTTGCACCACAACTGTGGCTGCTATACTTTGGCATACCTTTCTGTATCCTTGACATCATCCCTGGAGACCCTGAGAAGATACAGAAGACAAATTCAATCAGCTGGCCAGCCTTATATAAGAGAAGACTTGAGAGGCATAAAGTTGATATGACTAATGTGCCACATATTCCTGTTTCTCTTATCATCTACCCCATAAAAGGCACATGCCCAAAATGCTATGTGTTCCAACAGCCTCTGTCTGCTTAAATTTTTGTACCAATAGTTCGATATACTCTTACCAGACTGAACTCTTTAATTTAAAAAAACCTAAGGGAAAACAATTGAGAGTTCTGAAATTCCCATGTAAAAAAAGTGTTCTTCTCCAGTGTTTCTCTTACTTGCAGTTGGGGTCTTCATCTTAGGCTTTGTGAATGCAATCATCTTCAAATTAAAGGTCTTGTCTTGAAAAAAATAATAATTTCAGACTTGTTACTACAACAAAAGAGAAAATTCTTCCTAAAATAATTATCTGAACAATGGTGTATGCCCTATTTTTAAAAGGGCATATATACAAATGTTCTCTGGCTGTAGGAGGGTTTGAATTGGCAATAGTGGGGTTTCTAAGCCTCTGTAGGTATGGAGGTATGGTTCCTCTCTGTAGATGGTGAGCACTGGTTACTCACCAGTCCCCATTTGCTGTTAGTGGTAAGGAGGAATAGCATACAGGTATCATTTTTAGAAATATCTTTTATGGTTGTAGAACTGATGGTTCAGTTAAATTTGGGGATTTTTGTACTTACTGAAGGCTAGAAATGCAACCTTTAAAAGGGAACCTGAAGACAGAGAATAGTTATTTACCCCATTATCTGATGTTGCACCTGCTGGCAGTCATGTGACAATTAGTAGAGCACTTTTTGCTTTGAGATTTGTAAGAACAGCCCCTGTTGACTCCATTGGGAGTTGTGCATATATTTACAGAAACAAAATTTGACCCATTCTGTGAAAAGGTCTTATATGAGCTGTTAACATGTGCAAATGAAAGAGAGCCTGTTAAAACTAGATGGTACTACTGAAGCTGATTTTTAACTGTCTGCAGAGGCAAATTTTTATCTATTAAATGCATTAGATCAGTGCAATCACAGATAATCATTCTATTTCACTGTATTGAACTAACTCTTTTTGCATTAAAATGTATTATGTCATATTCTTGTCTGTGCTAGAGACTCTACAATATGTTCATGTTAGAATGATTCAGGAACTTCACCTAGGAGCAATACAAGGTCTGTTTATCTTCTTCTCCCTCAGGCAGGGACCAAGGCATTATTAGTAGCAGACTGTCCTGGCCTGTGGGGAGCTCACATTATATTTTTTCCATGGTCAGCCAAATCTCCTGATGCTCCAACTTTACCCAACAGGAGATACAGAAACAGGAAAGGGAGGCAATGACAGATGGCATCCCAGGAGGTGGCAATGGCTGCACATTGCACTTTGGCACTAAATAGCAAGGGCAACATTAGAGTAACTAGTTTGCTTATTTATAAAAGGATGACTATTATTTACCACTTTATTTCATTATAAGTCAGGCTTTATTGTTTTAAAAACCAGAAAAATGACTAGCTCTGTACTACATTGTGCTGCATAGATTTACAAAGCATTACATGAAAGGTCATACTGAAAATTACCACTTTAAAAAAGCACTGATATAATTTTGTCTCATGTCATATTCCCCCCACACTAGGGATCACATAATTTGGAAAAGGAAAGGATTTGGTTCACCTTAAATAGCTAACCCATATCTAGCCTGCTTCACTTGCAGTTATCACACCAGTTTTTAATATGGCTGATTATTTCCTCTCTTTTCTACTATTTTTAACACAATATAAAGCTAATTTTTTGCTCTGAGTTGACTAACAAAAATAAACCCAGGTCTGATGAAGTGCTCATGTACAGATCAAGTGGGAGATGATCTTCAGCTGTTGTAGACCAACATAGCTCCATTTTAATTAAAGTTGCAAAGACTGTTTACAGCAGCCAAGCATCTTGTCCTTGGTTCTGAGCAGATAATAAAGGAAGGAAGACAGATGAGACCCAGCATTAGCATTACTATATTTTCTGCCTTTCTGTTCGTAAAGAAGTTCTTAGGCTGTAGAGAAAAATGGGAATTTAGTTTTTCTCTATTTTCTTGAAAAATCTCTCCTCTCTACTATTGTCCATTAGAATTAATTTGGTATCTAAACCATCTCCTCTGAATTAATTGTGCTCTCTGTTTGTAGCATCTCACCAAGGAATGCAGTAGGGTCATGCAACTGTGTGTTCTGGGCTGAGATATTAATATACCAATAAAACTATAGAAATAGCTAAAGGGGCAGTTTTCCATTTCTATCTTCCTATTTATATGGGAGTTAAATACCCATTCTCAGAGCTTATTTCTTGTCTTCTCTTTACCCAAATATCTTCTATTGTGTTCATCCTCATACAGCACAGGGTGATAGGGAAGTATCATTATCCCTATTTTACAAATGAGGAACTGAGGCACAGACAGGGTAAGCTATCTGACTACAGTCATGCAGGATGCCTGTAGCAGGGCATTGGGATGTGCCTGCTCATTTTAGAGTCTGCTTGTCGATGGCAGAGGGGAACTAATGAGGAGCTCACCCAGGGCCCAGGCTGGTGCTATATAAGCCCAGAGCCTGCAACTAAGTGGGGATCTCCTGGCTGCAGGTCTCCTGAAGAGACTGGATATTGTGGGTCAACCCTGCAGGTCTGGGAACTAAGGGAAGTCTCCTGGGCTATGAAAGACTGGGTTTACAGGTGAGTGGCCTTTGTTTATGTTAAATCCCTAGAAGGGAGAGGCATCTGCCAGAGGGCAGTGATGCTGCTTGTTTATCTGAGTTAGGCTGATTGTCATAGGTGGAGGGATAAGATATTATTTGGAGGGATGAGTAAAACTTAAAAGATACTTCTACACACACACAGGCACACAGAAAGATGCACACACAGACAGACACATACAGATGCACACACAGACAGACAGACACACACACACACACACACACAATCCAACAGGTAGATGTGTGGATGGGAAGAGCCACAGGGGTGGGCAGGGGTATGGGAGGGGTGTTGGGGGGCAGACTGAGGCCCCTGTGGTGAGGGAGGGAGTAGGACAGAGGCAGGGCCACAGGCTGAGGTGAATGGGGCCCTGGGGTAGGTTGTGAGAGGGTCAGAGCCGGGGTGGCTTGCCTGGGACAGGCATGGGGGTGCCCCTTGGATCTTGCACAAGGCTTTGCAGAGGTGGGCTGCTGCTGCAAGCTGGGTTTTGCACCCTGCTGCCGGTGCCCTGGCAACCGCGCAATGCCACATGCTTCCTGCATGCTAGCTGTGCTGCGTCCCCTGCCTGCCTGGCGATGAGAGGCACGTGGCATCATGCAGCTGCAGGGACATTGGCAGCGGGGTCCAGAGCCCAGTCCACAGCAGCAGCCCACCTCCACAAAGCCTCATGCACAGATCTGGGGGGGACCTGCTCCTAAACCTGCCCCAGGAGTGCGCACAGCAGTGGGAGCCCCCTTCACCTCTGGATGAGCCACCCCAGCTTCAACCCTTCCACAGCCTGCCCTGGGGCCCCATTCACCCCAGCCTATGCCCTTGCCTCTGTCCCACTCCCTCCCTCACCATGAGGGCCTTGATCTGCCCCCCCCACACCCTTTCCCTTCCACCCCGTGCCCCTTCCCATCCACACATTTACCTGCTGGGTGTTGCTCCACTCATGGCCAGGCTGGGTTGAGGTCCCAGTCAACTACTGGCTCCAGCTGCTCATCTGTGTCTGTGTATGCCCCTCCCACACCCTTGAAGCTGCCCAGAGCCTGTGCCCACACTGCGCTGCAGTGCTGTGTGCTGCCACCGCTGCCCTGTGTTTGTGGGGGCTAAGCCCCACTAGCTCCGGTCTTCTTCCACCTATGCTGTTTGTTCAGCCTTGAGCCTTGCTGGGGCAGGCTCAAGGCCAGGAGTGGGCAAAATATGGCCCGGTGACTGGATGTGGCCCACCAAGCCATTTCATCCGGTCTGCAGGGCCCCTAAAAAATTTTTTAAAATAATATTAATCTGCCTTAGGCTGCCTGTCATGCGGCCCTCAATGGCTTGCCAAAACTCAGTAAGCAGCCATCCACGCAAAATAATTGCCCACCCCTGCTCAAGGCATATTTAGAGGACTGGTAACCCAGTTGCCTCAGACTGAGACTGGGCCCCAGTGAGGAGCCCAGGAGCCTAGAAAAAAGCTGAGACCCAAAACCAAAAAGTCTGAGAGCCCAAGGAAAGGTGGAGCTGGGCCAGAGGGTACACAAGCCCAGAGCAGGCCAAGTCAGATGAGGGGGTCTGAAAGCCCAGAGAAGCTGTGTGCAGGACCAGGGGTCCAGCAGTGCTAAGGGAGACTGAGTAAGAGACCAGGGAGTGTGAGGGGCCTAAAAGGGGCTGAGTGTATAAAGAGAAAGACCAAAGAAAACATCCGTCAGGGTTGGGGTGCAGTATAGGGAAGGTGAAGGAATCGTGAAATTCGCTCTTAAGGCTCTTGGTACACTACAGGGGCCTAGTCAGGCTGAGAGGGACTTATCAAGCCTGAGGGCTGGTTTGAGGCCAGTAGGGTCTCAGGAGAGACCCAGTAGGAGCTTATTGGGATTAGGGCTCATTCTAAGGCCTGGTGGCAGCCTCTCTGAATCAACTTATAAAATCTAAAAACATGACATGGCAGGAGAACAATGTAGGGAGAGTGGAATTAGTATAAGCCCGAAGTCCCTTCCAGCCCTGATGTCTATGAAAGAAACAGGGACACTAAGAAGCATCATGGCCACCCCAGTGGCAGTGAGCCTGTCACAGTGGTGCATTGACTGGGAAAGACCATGCATGGGAAAAACCCACATCCCTGAGAAAGGGGAGCAAAACCTTGGGGTGAAATAGAAAGCCTGTGAGTCTCACTATACAGGAGCAGTGCCAGGGTTCAGGTAGAAGACCCAAGGGCGAAGAATACTGCTGGAGAGGCCAGGAGAACCCAAAAGCCTCAACTGGTCTGATGGGTGGGGCCAAGGTCAAAGGAGACGAAAGGTCCAGGAGGGCAACTAGGGGGCATCACAGCTGCCCAGGTGGCAACAAGCCTGTCACAATGTATATCTGGGAAACAGAACCTGTAACAGGGAGCCAGAGGTTCTTGTTACTTTAAGGGGTGCCACAGCGCCCACGCTGGCTGTGTGGGGGCTGGCAGCTAGGAAGCAGGCTAGCCTCTAGGGAGTTAGTTGCCAGAAAGCTGGTAGACTAGAAGCTACACAGATAGGGACTACCCTTGGAGGAGTAACTACCCCAGGAACTAGCTGTAAAGCAGTAAGCTGTGGCAGGGTAGGCATGTAGGCAGCCCAGAAGCAAAGAGCCACAAACAGCTGAGCTAAGCTGCAGCAAAGACAAGCTGGTCATCTGGCCCAAAATGAAAACCACTGTGGGTGGTTCGAAAACTACCTAACAAGAGGGGTGGGGCTTTGGAGGCACATAAGACCAGTGCCTAGGACCAGGCAGTCAGTCTGGCTCTAGAAGCAGCAGGGAGAGGAGCCACTGAGAGAGAAGGGTTGCAGAAGACAGCCTGGCAGGCACCCAAGCAACCCAGAACCCTCCACATTGTCCTATTGTGCCTTCCTCTGTACAGCACTAGCCTCATGAGGCTATTGGCTTGGACGTACAGCCTCCTCCACCCCAGGCACCCTGTACCATGGAGGCCTTCAGAATGTTTTTGTGGAGCCTGTGACTGCTCGACCCTGGAGTCTTCAGTTAGCAGATGTTTGGGTGTCTGGGAGCCCTGCAGATACTCTCCGACATAGACACCTGGTCAATTCCAGCTGGGACTTGTCTAAACACCTTGGTCCTTTCCAGCTTCCTGACACCATTATCTCTGGATGGGACCCTGAGCTGTGCTTCTCCCCACAGGGTGGATGCCTCCTTGACAGCTGGATCATCAGGGGGCAAGAGGGACCCAAGAAACTGGGTTGCCTGATGTTCTATTCTTCAGCCTGCCCATTATCTTGTTGGGCAAGGAATGGAGAGGCTCTTTCTCTCTTGAAGACATCAACAACCCAGCTGAAGTTATCAAAAAAAAAAAAAAAGCTTGCAGGGAAGTATGACCCCGTGTAGGGGTGGTTTTATTATACAGCCAGTGGGCTTGTGTTTATGCTTGAATTAAGAAATAGAGGATCAGACTGTGGCTACAGGAGAGGTCTGGAGGCCACAGAGGGGTGCCTTGCAGGCACTCAGTAGTGGACATTCTAACCTGGCATCAGCGACCCAGAGGGCTGAGGCTAGTGGGCAGCTTTATGCTAAGGCTAGGAGAGCTAAGGTCAGTGTTAGGCAGCCTGGGATCAGAGACCCAGAGGACTGTGGGCTGGTGCAGGTCAAGTCTGGAAAAGCCAACACCAGCAGAGGCAATCAAGCCTGGGGTCAGGGACCCAGGGGGCTGAAGCCAGGAGAGCAAAGGCCAGAGGAAGCAGCCCAGCCTGGGGTCAGGGACCCAGAGGGCTGAGGGCTGGGACAGAGGCACAGTAGCCAGAGGCCCAGAGAGCAGGAGGCTAAGGTGACAATAGAGAGGATGAGACTAGAGCAGGCTTAAGCCAAGGGAGGCTAACACCTAGTGCAGTTGGAAGCCAAGCTAGGGCTAAGGGCCCAGGGTGAAGAAAGCCTCGCTGGAGCTAGGGGCTCAACAGTCTAGGTAGATTTATTGCTTAACAGCCAATTGCTGGTCATCATGCCCAGTGGACAATCTAAGGTAACATCTGTGAGGCATGGGCATGGCTGCAGGGCTGAAGGACGCCATGAATAGCCCTTAGTGAAACTGAGACACTAATGGGGCCAAGACAGGTACCCACTTTGGGCTTGAAGGACAGGACTGAGGGTCAGCTTGGCATGGGAAGGACTCCTGGCCAAAGCAGGCTAGGGCTCACTCTGGGATCCTGGGGCACCCTCCATTCTAGAATAAATTAATTCTAGGGATGGCAGGTGAGAGGACCACGAGATGATGGATTCTTGGACCACAGGATGATGTTCCAAAAAGAAGGATTGCTGGGAAAAGATGGTATCCACCTCATGAAGAGGGAGAAGGCTTTGCAGACAGGCTTGCTAACCTACTGAGGAAGGCTTTAAACTAGGTTAACTGGGGATGGAGACCAAAGCCCTGGCGTAAGTGGGGAAGTGGATGACCTGGAGGAACAGCAAGCAGGAAGGGGCAACAGGGGAGGTGTTTTCATTCTTCCTGCGAAATCAGGGCAACTAGTTACTTTACGTCCCTGTACATGAATGTACAGAACTTGGGAAACAAGCAGGAAGAATTGGAAGTTCTTGCACAATCACGAAACTATAGTGTGATTGGAATAACAGAGACTTGGTGGGAGCTTGCATGACTGCAGCACTGTCATGCATGGTTATAAACTGTTCAGGAAGGACAAGAAAGGGAGAAGAGGAGGAGGAGGAGTTGCACTTTATGTAAAAGAGCCATATGATTGCTCAGAGCTTCAGTATGAAACTTGATACAAGCCTGTCAAAAGTCTCTGGGGTAGGGTCAGAAGAGAGAGCAACAAAGGTGATGTCATGGTTGGGGGTCTGCTATAGACCATCAGACCAGGAGGAAGTGGTGTCTGAGGCTTTCTTCAAACAGCTAGTGGAAGTTTCCCAGTCACAGGCCCCAGTTCTCATGAGGGACTTCAATCACATTGACAGTTGCTGGGAAGGCAAAACCGCAGTGCACAGGCAACCCAGGAAGTTTCTGGAGAGTGTTGAGGAAAACTTCTTGGTGCAAGTGCTGGAGCAGCCAACTAGAGGAAATGCTCTTCTTGACCTGCTCACAAACAGGGAAGGGCTGGTGGAGAATGTACTAGTAGATGACAACTTAGGGCAGCAGTGACCACAAGATGACTGAGTTCAGGATCCTGAGGAAAGGGAGGATGAAGAACAACAGAGTAAGGACCCCAGACTTCAGAAAAGCAGACTTCAACTGTGTCAGAGAGCTCATGGGCAGGATTGCCTGGGAAACCAGTATGGGGGGGAGAGGAGTCCAGGGGAGCTGGCTGTACTTGAAAGAAGCCTTACTGATACTGCGGGAAAAAACCATCCTGATGCACAGGATGACTAGCAAGTATGGCAGAAGACCAGCTTGGCTTAGCCGGGAACTCTTCAGTAAACTAAATCACAAAAAGAAAGAGAATTAGAAGTGGAAATTTGGATGAATAACTAGCGAGGAGTATAAGAGTAGTGCTTGGGCATGCAGAGATGAAATCAGGAAGGCCAAAGAGCAACTGGAGTTGCAGCTACCAAGGGACATGAAGGGCAACAAGAAGGATTTCTACAAATATGTCGATAATAAGAGGAGGATCAGGGAAAGTGTGGGTCCCTTACTGAATGGGGGAGGCAACCTAGTGACAGAGGATGCAGAAAAGGCTGAAGTACTCAATGCCTCTTTCACCTCAGTCTTCACAGGCAAGGTCAGCTCCCAGACTACTGTGCCTGGCAGCACAGTTTGGGGAGGAGCTGAGCAGCCAACAGTGGTGAAACAACAGGTTAAGGACAATTTAGAAAAGCTCGACATATACAAGTCCATGGGGCTGGATGGGATGCACCCGAGGGTGCTGAGGAAGTTGGCTGAAGTGATGGCTGATGTGATTGCAGAGTTCCTGGCCATCATCTTTGAAAACTCGTGGCAATCAGGAGAAGTCCCAGATGACTGGAAAAGGGCAAACATAGTGCCCATATTGAAGAAGGGAAAATGGTCTGTAATTCCCTAGATCCTCCTGTCAGCCTCCTTTCAGTTCCTGGAAAAATCATGGATTAGATCCTCAAGAATCCATTTCTAAGCACTTGGAGTAGAAGAAGGTGATTAGAAACAGTCAGCATGGATTCACCAAGGGCAAGTCATGCCTGACCAACCTGATTGCCCTCTATTATGAGTTGTCTGGCTCTGTGGATGTGAGAACACTGGTGGATGTGGTGTACCTTGATTTTAGCAAGGCTTTTGATATAGTCTCCCACAACATTCTCCATCCATACAGTATGGGCTGGATGAATGGGCTGTAAGGTGGATAGAAGACTGGCTAGATCATTGGGTTCAGAGGGTAGTAATCAATAGCCTGGTGTCTAGCTGGCAGCTGGTATCAAGTGGAGTGCCCCAGGGGTCCTGGGGCCAGTTTTATTCAATATCTTCATCAACAACCTGGAAGATGGCATAGAGTGCACCCTCAGCAAGTTTGCAGATGACACCACCCTGTGGGGAGTAGTACATATGCTGGGGGGTAGGGCTAGGATTCAGAGAGACCCAGATGAATTGGTGTATTGGGGAAAAAGAAATCTCATGAGGTTCAACAAAGACAAGTGCAAATTCCTGCACTTAGGCTGGAACAATCCTATGCACCAGTACAGGCTGGGGGCTGACTGGCTGGGCAGCAGCTCTGCAGAAAAAGACCTGGGGGTTACAGTGGACAATAAGCTGAATATGAGCTAACAGTGTGCCCTTGTTGCCAAAAAGGCTAATGGCATACTGGGCTGCATTTGTAGGAGTGTTGGCAGCAGGTCAAGGGAAGTGATTATTTTCCTCTATTTAGCATTGCTGAGGCCACATCTGGAGTACTGTGTTCAGTTTTGGGCCCCCTCTCCAGAAGGGATGTGGACAAACTGGGGAGTGTCCAATGGAGGGCAACAAAAATGGTTCAGGTCTGAGATGCATGACTTATGAGGAGAGGCTGCAGGAACTGGTCTCCTTTAGCTTAGAGAGGAGGAGATTGAGAGGGGATTTAATAGCAGGCTTCACCTACATGAAGGGAGGTTCAAAAGAGTATGGAGCTATACTGTTCTCAGTGGTGGCAGATGACAGAACAAGGACCAATGGTCTCAAATTGCAGCAAGGGAAGTTTAGGTTAAATATTAAGAAGAATTTTCTCACTAGGAGGGTAGTAAAACACTGGAACAGGTTACCCAGAGAGGTGGTGGAAGCTCCATCCTTGGAGATTTTTAAGATGCAGCTACATAAAGCCTTGGCTGAGATGCTCTTGTTGGGGGTGGTCCTGCTTTGAGCAGGGGGTTGGACTAGATGGCCTCCTGAGGTCCTTTCATCCCTAACTTTCTATGATTGATTCTATGAAAAGGGAGTCTACACAGAGGAGCTGGAGTGAGGCAGAAGGGAGTCATGGCCACCTCTGGGGCCTGGTCCTGATGGAAACCTTAGCCTTCTGAGTCCAAAGCTTATACCCTAAGCAGGGGTGGATTAACACATGGGGCCAGGACCCAAGGGCCCCTGCCAATCAGGGGCACCCTGGGGCACCAGGGGCAGCACTGGCCACAGGTATCTGGGACAGGGAGTGTGTACCTCCTCCTCTCCAGCTGGCCAGGGCCAGGCCAGGAAACCCATGGGCAGGCTCACTCCTGCTCCCTGACATCTGTGGGAGGCCACCGGCACCAGCGCCACTGGGACAGGATGAAACAGCCCCATCCTGCCCTGCCTCCCTGGCCCGCAGAGGGGCGGGTGGGCAGCCATGGGCAGAGCTCATGTCCTCCCCTCGCCAAGCCAGCCCCAGCCCATTCCACAGCACTGGGGGACTGCAGCTTCAGCTGTGCAACACCTCCCTGGTGGGGGGGCCTCTAATTTGTTGTTTGCCAAGGGCCCCAATAAATCTTAATCCACCACTGGCCCTAAGCTTGACTACCAGACAAGCCTGTGTCCCCAAGCCTCCACTTCTGGCCCAAGGCAAGGGAATGAAATTGTTTATTTGACTGACATAACACTGGATTGACAAAACATTCTTTACTAATGGAATGACACAGTCTTTGTTTTCACCAAACTTTGTGAGAGTTGGTTTAGGTATGGGTGTCATTTTTACCTAAACCACCATCTCTGTTTACTAGTTAATTCTATTTTCTGTTGTAATTTGATAAACTCCCATTGGTTATGTTCACTAGGGGATTTTTTAAACCTTTCCACCTTTATAAACACCAATTGAATACCAGTGGTATTAGTAACACTGGGAGCCTTATTGGTTGCCAGGGTGCAGACTTCACATACCCACCATGGACTTCCTTCCATGTAAGCAGCAGGCCTTCAAGAAGACAGGACTGGGTACACCCCACTGATGTCTTGCCTACCCAAGTCTGCTGATGTGTGCCAGAGCCCTAATTTAACCTGTGAGCCTGCTCCAGCCTTGTTCCCAGTGCAAGTTCTTAAGTCTTCTGTGTCCAGTGAGCCTCAGAGCAGCACTAGGGATGAGTCTGGAGAAGCATCATAGGTGAATTTCCAGCTCTGGGATATGTCAAAGACTCAGGTATGTGGGGCATGCTTAGTTTGGTAATTCCCACTGATGTAGTTAGACGAACTCCATATTTAACTGAACTTGATATGCACCCAGGGTGAGGAGGAGCTCATCTCCATTAACTTTCCAATATTAAGAGAAGAATGCACCAAAAAGAATGCATCAAAAAGCAGGTTTTTAAAGGCAGTTTCAGCTGTTAGTTTCAAGTACACATGAAATTGAGGACATGTCAATTTGCAAGTTACTTTGGCACAAATAACATGATATGCCTGGATTCCCAGGAACATAAACAACTGTACTTGATGGTAATAGTATTGCAAGCTTAAAATTGCCTGTATTTACATAAATGCCACATAAGAACAATAATAACCGGTATGTTATCTGAGGAGCTGAACATACCAACAAAGGAAACAACATTTTTTTTAAATGTTACATCAGTTGACCTGGTTGTTTTTACTTTCTTGAGAACCACCCCAAGCCAAGTGGCTATTATGGACAGCACTGATTGTCTGACAATTCCCTCTGTAAGTTCCTGATTACAGCTTTAAAACTCTGCCAGTTTTTAACACTTAGGCCGAACTTTTCCATTGCACTTTCATTCAAAACAGTTTAGGAGATTCTGAAAACACCAGTGGAGAAAAGTACAGTGTTTCTGTCCAAGCTAAAACATTCTGGAAAACTGTATTTGAAAATCTCTTGCACCCTGACAATTTGCAGCAGGACCTTGAAATTTGCCATGGAGTTGGCTTTTGTGTCAGGGAAGGGGCTTTCTGACATCCCATAGCATGAAATCTGTCCACATTTGATCAGCTGATAAGTCTTTGAAAAACCATGGTGCATACATGCTCAATAGATTTTAAAAGATAAATTGTTTGGGAGTTCCTTCCACACCAAGCATGCTCCAGCTTGGGACTGAGCAGGACCTTCCTTGCAACTGCAGCTCTGGGCTGCTGCAGGCCCTGTCAGGTCTGGGTAGAGGAAACTGAGCAATGAGCAGGGACCCTGTATATCTTGGGTCCAGGCAGGTGGAGAAGGAAGATGCCTGATTTGAAGGTAAAGGAAACAAGAGCCACACCTAAAGGGAAGGTGAGATAATAGATTTATTTGGTAAGAAGCCTGGTGTTGGCAACTGTGACTGGGGATAATAGAAAGACGGGAACAGAAACTGGGAGGTGGACTGAGAGTGCTGAAAGTGACTGGATAGGGAGACTAAGACTGGGAACTAAAGGTGGAAAATGGAGCCAAGGGAAAGCTAGGGCTGGCTAAACAAGGACAATGGAACTGGGAATGGGGAGGGCCTGACTGGGGCAGCTGGCAAGGGTATTGGGAGCCATGGAAGTGGGTGCGACTGACTGACTAAGCAAGGAGACTGAGGCTAGGAAATAGAGGGGTAAAGGAAAACAGGGAGCCAATAAATAAGGGGAGATCAATATCAGGTGGGGAGCTGAGGTGTAGATGAGTACTGAGCAGGCAAGGAGGCTAAGACAAGGTTCATATGAACCTTGCATGTATAAAAAGGAGAACAGTGAATAGAAATATGAATGTGATTTTTACCTCTATATGCAGCAGTCATGAGGCAGATACCAGAGTATTAGAATGGGTGTGCTGTTAACATGTTTAAAAAGATATTGGAAACTTGGAGAAACTGCAGAAAAGAGCCACTAAAAGGAGAAAATGCTTTACAATGAAACACTTAAAGGACACAATCTATTTTAACTACCAAGAAAGAAGACTGAGGGATGACTCAATTACACAGTATAAACTTTCATCAGAGGGAAAGAAGAAGGGCTACCAGGAGTTCTTCGCTCTAGATACAGCAAGAACCAGTGGCTGGAAGCTAGAACCAGATCAAATTCAAATTAGAAGTAGGGAATATATTTTACTAGTCAGAGGGATTAAGCATAGAAACAAACCATGAAGAGAAATCAACTCTTGTTGTTTCCAAATTAAGACTACTTTCTGGAAGATATACTTTAGAGAAAACAGTTGTATGGTTTAGTCAGACACAAGTTATTGGGCTCAGTTCAGGGTCAGATAAGTGAAATGTAATGGCCTATGTTATATGGGAGAGAAGTCTGAATAATCTAATGGCTTCTTTTGACACTGAACTCTATGAGGCATAGAAGGTGCAACTGTCTGGAATGAGGAAAGTAGGACTGCAGTGTGGAACTGGATAGGAAAGAGACAATAGACAAGCTGGAGGCAACAGCGAAGCAGGGTTTCATGATTGAAGACAATGGGTGGAAAAATCTATGCTCACCAGGTCATACTCCCTGACAGAACTTCCACGTGACACCCAAGTCTCACAATTCTCTTGCTTGTAAGTAGCTTTAAAACCCACTAAGTGGTCCATTCCTCTCCACTGATCATCAGAGGTGGCCACTAAATTGCACATTGCTCATTTTCTGGATATCTGTCTTGAGACCCTGGATGCTGGTTTGTGGAATGTTGGACACTCCCAACTGAAGTCAGTGGAAGCTGTGTTTAGACATATGGGGCATGTCCACGTGTGCTATTAGCATTGAGCAATAAACTCTGGCCCCTGTACTGAAGCACCCTCATGTCCCAGCCAGCCAAGGCAGAGTCTACACATGCACTGCTGCAGAGTAAAACGCTGCAGTGGGGTAGCACTTGTATTTAGAAATACTACCCTGCTGCAGAATTTATTAGTTTACTCTAGCCTAATAGCCCTGAATGTGTAGACGCTGTGATGTTTACTGCAAACCTAATTAAGCAACTGTGCAGTAAATGCCCATGCAGTGCTATACTGGGTGCATCTGCACTTGCAATTAATGCAACGCAGTAAACTCCGCAGCTGTTTGAGTCAAAGGAAATGATTCCTAGACACAGCATCTACATGTTCACCCAGGACAGAAGCAATCTGAGCCAGGGTGGAGAAGGCTTTTGCCTGGATGGGCTGCCTGGGCACAATTTACACCCATGGTCAGCATCCACATGTGTGTTTCAGTGCAGTAAATTACTCTGCCATAATACAGTGCTGTCTCCAACAGTACTATTGTATGGTGGAGTTTATTTAAGGCACCCTGATAATGGTACATGTGTAGGTGGTGACGTTTTAATGCAGAGCTAATTAGTCTACTCCACAGTACAGCATACATGTAGATGTACCCTCTAGGTGCATCTATACATGCAATTAGTATGTAGAAATAAACTCTGGTGCAGTTCACGCTGGAGTTTATTGCTCCCAGGAGCAGCATTGACATATGTGCCCAGGACCACAACACAATGAACCTGGGTGCAGCAGCCCCAACTGATGGGGTCTGAGGTTCAGTCTGCCAGCCCAGGGCTGCTCTGCCCCAACTCAACATGTTGCAGAGGGGCTGACTGAGGCACAAAAGTGCTACAGTGTGGAGCTAGGTGGCAGACAGCCCCTGCACTGTAGCACCCTTGTGCCCCAGCCAGTCCTAGTCACCATTTACATATGCATTTCAGCTCACATAACTACTCTGCTGTAGGATAGTCATTGTCCTACACAGTGCTATCCTATAATGGAGTTAATTAATTTACCATGCCTTAATATTGGAACACATGTAGATGGTGATGCTTAACCTCAAAGATAATTAGTCAGCTCTGCAGTGAAGTGTACATGTCTAACTACTGTTTCTCCAAGTGGGTTCCTCAAATTCTTGAATACTTTTGAGTTAACCTCTCTGTGCCTTCTTTCCCCCTTTCTAAAACACTCCTTAGTACTGAGGTGGTATGAAAATAGATGTATTCATATTTGTGAAGCACTCAGGACAGCAGTGAGCACAATTGAAATGTTTAGGAGTAAAATAATAACTTTGTCTTCAGAATAAAATAATGTGTAGTAAATAAGGCCTTGGGTAACACTAAGCAATAAAGAGTGAATGGACTTGCACTGCATGAGTATCATCTACCCCATTCACTGAAGAGACAGGAGTCATGTGATCATACAGCGTTGTAATCATACAGTAACAAAAGGCAATAAAAAGGGTTTCTGAAAATATGCAGAAGTAAAAGGAAGACCAAGGAAAGGTAGGTTCCTTACTGAATGTAAAAGGCAATCTAGTTACAGATGATGCAGAGAAGTTTGAAGTATTCAATGCCTTTTTACTTCAGTCTTCACAAATAAAGTCAGCTACCAGATAATGAGTGCATTTAGTGACAAAGATAGGAAAGGAGACAAACAGGTCAGCGTAGCAAAAGACTAGGTTAGAGATTACTTAGAGAAACCAGATGCTTTCAATTCAATGGGGCTGGATGAGATGCACACTAGTGCACTGAAAGAATTAGCTGAGGTAGTTTTGAAGCCATTAGCTATCCTCTTTGAGAACTCATGAAGGTTGGGTGAGGTCCCAAACGACTGGAAAAGTGTAAATACAGTGCCCATGTTTGAGCAGGGGAAGAAGGAGAATCTGGGGCATTACAGACCTGTCAGTCTGACCTCAATATGTGGAAAGATCATGGAACAGGTCAAGGTATCTATTTCTGAGCACCTAGAGAAGAACAAGGTGTTCAGGAACAGCCAGCATGGATTCACCAAGAGTAAGTCATGCCTGACTAACTTGATTTCCTTCTATGATAAAGTGACAGCCTTCGTGGATAGGGAGAGAGCAGTGCATGTGATATACCTTGACTTTAGAATGGCTTTTAATACTTCTCACACAACATTTTCCTAAAAAAGCCAAGGAAATACAGTCTGACAGAAAGATGAAAGTACTGTAAGGTGGATAAATAATTACTTGGATCATAGTACTCAATGGCTCAATGTCTAGTTGGGAGGAGGTATCAAATGGGGTTCCGCAGGTATCTCTCCTAGGTCCAGTATAGTTTCATATTTTCATTAATGATTTGGGGAATGGAACTGAGTGTACATCTAGGAAATTTACATGACACCAAGTTGAGTGGAGCTGGAGACACTATGAATGGTGAGGCTAAGATTCAGAATGAGCTTGATAAACTGGGGAAATGGTCCCAAATCAATTGCGTGTGTCCCAGCCACCTGCAGAGGGTTCGGGATTGAGAGTATGGTCAGGGGTAGAAAGGTAAGAAAGGTTTATTGACTTAACAAAAAACACAACTACGCATAGTAACAAGACAAACAATGACAGACAAGAACAATTCAAGTCGGCAACTTATCAGCAGTCCCCTCTGATGCCTGATGTACAATAAGTTTCTCTTTCCACAAAGTTCAGCGAAGTCAGGTGTCCCCTATCCACACTGTCCGAGAGATACCAGGAAGGACCCTGGAATTCAATTCTTGTGCTCCTCAAGATCCACAGGCGCACTGATCCAGGTCAACAGCTAACTAATCCTTTTCACTGAGCTGTATCTTCCTTCTGAATGGTTTCCGGATATTCCAGCTAATTTATAGCTTCTGAATGGTACTGATAATGTACAACAACTCAGATTCCTTTTACTTCAACTGTCCTTAGACTGACCAATAGCAGTATAAGCCTTGCATTCCTTTGATAAGGTAATTTTAACTGTGCCACAGGGCCTTACTACTTCAAGGCTTTGCTAAATTTATTAGGCGTTACTTTATACAAGGCCTCACTACATCTTAAACTTTAATTAGGCTTTTAGCAACAACATATAGTGTAATAGTTAAACAAATACAGAAAAAAACACTTGGTGTAATCTTCATAGAGCCTTTAGCAAGCACCTTTATCACACAGGCATACTTTTCAGCTTTCACAGGGTGAAATTCAAGGAGGACAAGTACAAAGTCTTGTACTTAGGACAGAACAATTGCATGTGCAAATACAGACTGGAGAATGCTTGCCTAGGTACAGTACTGCAGGGAAGGACCTGGGGGTTACTGTGGCCCATAAGTATACTGGGTTATATAGGAAAGTTACGCTCTATTTGGCACTTGTAAGGCCTTACTGTATCTGTACTGTGTCTATTTTGGGTGTCACACTTCAAGAAAAATGTAAACAGATTGGAAAAAGTCCAACAGACCACAAGAAAAACAATTAGAGGCTGGGGAAGCATGGATTACAAGGAAAGAGCATTATTTAGTGTGGAGAAGGGAAGATTGAAGGTGGTAACACACTGGAACAGGCTACCTAGACAGTCTGTGGAATTTCCATCCTTGGAAATTTTCAAAAGCAGGTTAAACAGACACTTTATGTAGTCAGAAATGATCCTGACTTGAGCATGAGGTAAAAAAAACTCTCTCTCGGTTCGTTTTCTTTGGAGGCTCATTGAATAACAAATCCTTAGGCACACATTGTTGGTGAGACAAAAGGTATA
>NW_017728886.1:195693719-195735626 GCF_001723895.1 Crocodylus porosus | reverse complement strand
GTTTTTCCTTCAGTTTCCAACCCCCCCTTCCCTCTCTCATTAAGGAGACAAGGAGGGCTGGCAGCCGTGCTTATTCAAAGGACAACACTATTGATGGGAGCTAACAGCTATTGATAATGCATTTTTAATAATATTTCTAACAAGCAGATGGCTGAACTAGATGACTTTGTACAGTCCCTTCCAGCATTACTTTCAATGATTGTATAATGCATATGTTCAAGGGCCTGAATTAGAGGTTGTACAGGGAACATTAATTCTGGTATTTTCATAAAGTTGACCTGGCAACTTTAATTATGTTTTAAACATTGTATTTTTTGTGTATGTGATCATGTATGTGTCTGTGAAGTTCAACAAAATCTGATGCATGGGGCTGGATGCTAATTGTTTTGCCACTAGATAATTGCACTGAGACCATTGCATAAATTTATATAAAATCATAAATATTTAGTTGGAACAAGAAATTAGTGCTTAATGTGCCATATAGATCCTTAGCAAATACTTTCAATTGCAGTTTTCTGTTGCTGAGCAGTAAAGATTTAACATTCCTGCAGTGTGCGTATTTCTTTAAAAAAGGAGAGTTTTTATTTTAATACAGAGTTTAGTTTTATAATGTAGCAGCTGAGCTCTGACCAGGAACATTTACATTTCAAAATTCAGCATTTTTTAAAATAACTATTTTCCAAACAGGCAGGTGTTAAAATTGCCTATGCCCCTACTCAAAAACTACCACCTCCCACACACGCCATCAGAGTGAAATTCAGGTGAACAGATTGTAAATGATTGCAGGTGGATACTTTCCAGAGCATGCAAAAACAAGAATTCCTGTAAGAGACACCTCTTCACAAAGCTGAAAATCTTCCCCAGGATCTCTCTGTTTAATTATTATGTACCTGATACTTTTGAAGACATGAACCCTTTTGAAGGCATGTAGAGGTAAAGTAAAATAATGGTAATCATAGAAATGGTTAAATTATATGCTAAGGCTTTATGAGACCATGTAGACCACCACTAGATTGGAAAAGTAGAGAATCTGTAAGGACTCCACAAGCTATCTATTTCTGAGCTCAATGAGTATGTGGTCTTGTAAAAACGTAATGGTATTTATGATATCACTTAGTCCATCGTTTTAGGATTCATGGCATTTAGTAGCTTTCCAAGGAAACAGGCACTGTTTGTAACTCATAGAAGTATCTCCCATAAACTGTGCAAGGATTAGATTCTGTTCTTTGTTCAATGAGACTAAATCCAGACTAACACTATTAACTTTAGCAATATTGTGCTAGATTTACTCTGGGGTAACTGAGATTAAAATACAGTCCTTGTAATTTCCATAAATTGAATATTTCAGTCTGAGTCATTCAAATTACATGCTTTGTTGATTTCATCGAGTCTGTAGGTTCCATTGGGAAAAACTTTCTTGGAAATTACAATGTCTAGATGGTGTAAATTCTATAAGACTATTTGTTCCAGTTCACCAAAAGTACAAGCTCCACTGTTGGCGTCAATACAGGGTGGTTAGTTTTGTCTTCCCAATATTTAGGATTTAAATATCTCCAAAATTTGCTAGCAAAGCTTTTAGTGCTTGTAAATACTGTAACACTGATAGCCTGTGTTTGAAGGCACTTCCAATAAAGGTGAAGGACCTTCAGACTGAATATGGAGAGTTGTGTGTAGCTTCTAACCTGTTAAAACAAGAAGAAAAAGAAGTTACACTAGGCTCCTTTGCTTGAAGTGGAATGGAGGAAGATATAGCTGATGGACTGTATAAGGAAAATAATATGTAATATATAGTCAACCCCTGACTCTAGTAAGAAGTTAGAACATGAAACAACCAAACTTATGATCTGTGGGAAGCCTACAGGTATGATTGAAGTGTGTCCAGTCTGCCAAAGACAAGTGAAGTGGAGCCTGGTGTGGCTTGGTTTGTGGATTATAACTGGGGGTGACTTGACTAGTACCTCAGTCTCATAGATGGTTTTGAAATCCTCACTCCTGAAGTCTATTTTGGAAAGGAGTATGAGAATCTGTACAGATCTGACCTAAGCAGGGCTGTTATTGCCTGTCTAATGGGACTACTGCACAGCAGTGCATTTAAACATGCCACACTGCTTTGTGCGAGCGGCCTCCTGAACTAAAAGCAGTGTATCTGTGTTTGTGTAGTGCTGAGGGTAAGAAAGTTCAGTCAGTTAGCTTTCTTGTTGGTTGGTGTTTCCCAAACTTTTGCTAGTTTTTTTCCTGGATTAAAATTGGTGGCGTGCTTCAGTCTTACACGCACTGAAAAGGTACTTATGTATGTGTGTAAGACTTATGCAGTGGTGCCCAACATTTTGGCCCTGTGGGCTGGATGAAGAGAACGAGTCTGCAGGCTGGATCAGTCTGCAGGTTGGTCTGGTCAGTCAGCCTGATTCTGCTCTGCACGGTTGGAGCAGTCAGGGCCCAATCCCTCTGTGAGGTGTGGTCATGGCAGAGGCTCAATCTTTCTAAGCAGCGCTTGGAAATTTGGAGTGAACAGTGGTAGTATTAATAGTCATCACTCCCCCAACACCAGTTTCCAGACTGATGGAGAACCCCCATGGGCCAGATGACATTGCTTCACAGGACAGATCAGATACTGATAATGAATAATTTTTTTATGGTACACTTCTGACATGTGCCATGGCACACCCTTTGGGAATCACTGTTGTAGGCAGCTAACTAGGCTGTCTAAAGTACTATGTAAACTTGGTGATAATGCTTTTTGTTTAGTAGGCAGCCAGTGTGAAGTACCAATACTGTGTTTGAGGGCACTGCTTCTTGGAACAGTAAGTGTACAGTGCAGACATGGTGTTGGAAATCTAAATTCAGATCTAGGTATCTGAATTCTGCAAATGACTCCTATCCAAATGAAAGCCTTGGATCTGAACACCCTCCAACTTTGCTTAAGAATGCTTCAATTTGAGCCCATGTGTATTTATTTACAGACTTAGATCTACCTTACTCAATTATTTTGGTTTCTAAATAAAAATGCCATTTTATTTTAATGCTGTCCTAGCTAAAATATAGGATCATCAAAACAATCTTAAAAGCTCCAAGATGAAATCTTAGATAAGAATCTGACCACAACTCCCTTTTTCCAGTATTTAAGCATAAGAAAGTAAATTAATAGTGCTTCTGTCCTGCTAACAATGGTCAAAAGGGTGAAAAATAAACCATTTTGAATGTAGGCAGTCAATCACTCTTTTTAGCATAGTGTGAAATTCATAAAGACATTTATACTGAATGTTAATGGGGGTTTATGGAAAAGGTAACTGGTTGTTTTGTACAAGAGATGTTGGCCCTTTACTGGAGCTTTAAGAGGTGATCTGAGCATGTGCATTTTGCAGGACAAGATGAGTTTGCATTTTGGCTGTTTCTGTGAATGAGTATTTGGTAACCTACACTCAGAGCTGTAGCTGGCTCACCAGGAAAATGCGCATTAGCCTGTCTTAATGTGCATTAGCTAAAGAGCATGGTTTTTTAAGTGACAATGCACATTAGGCTATTTTATCATGCATTAACTAAATAGCATGGTTATTTTAGTGATGCTTTAATGCGCAGTAAAATACGCTAATGTGCATTAAAGTATACATGTAGATGTGCCTAGTGAGTTTTTCTGTGGATACCTTTGTGAATAAACAATCCTTTAATCAGGTTATCAATAACCTGAATCCCCCACCATATACCAATCATAACCCTCTTCAGGTAAATAACTGAGGGTGTGATCTTGAAAATGCTTATACCCATGTGCATAATTTCACTACACTGATTTCATCAGCACTCCTCATGATATAGCAAGTACAAGTGCATTATTACTGTTTGCAGGTAGGGAGTCTTAATTTCTCTGTGTGGCAGTGCACTTTTGGGTGCCTGCCAGTTTAAGAGCAGAGTCAAGCAGCCAGCAGGTGCCTGATGGTGGCAGCCACTTTGAGAACAAGGGTTATAAAGGCTGCAGTTTGCTGCTGCCAGCCCAGGCAGAAACATTGCCTGGCTGAGCTGTAGCAGGAACATCAGAAGGTAAGAGCAGGAGACTCTTGGTCCTGGATATGATCTAAAACTGCACCCTGCTGGGGATGGGTGGTCTTGTGGGGCTTCTAGTGGCATGGGAGCCCCCAGAAAATGCCAGGCCAGTTACCACCCCAGTGAAAGGTGGGTCAGAGCACCTTAAACCCTAGCCCCTGGAATTCGGTGGGCCAGGCATGGCTATGGCCACCTGAGCCCTAGGGGGTGGAAAACCCTAGTAGAGGAGTGGGTCCAGGCACAGCTGTGGCCACCTGAGCTCTCAGGGGAGGAAGACCCCAGAGGCCCCTGGTTGGGGATAGTTGTGTGGCCCTGGAGAGAGAGGGTAGTTGTGAAGGCCCTGAGAGGGCAGGGATATAGGTGGCCCTGCACAGAATAGGGTTGAATGGGAGTAGGCCTGAAGGGCTGTGCATGAACAGAGCTGGGTAAGGCTAAACTGGGAATAAGCCTGAAGGGCAGTGCAACGGCCAGCCCTGTGAGTATTTGAGTGTGAGGAAGATGAGAAGACCCCAGGGTGGGGTGTCGTATAGAGGCCCTAGAGTGGGCATAGTAGGAACCCCATGTGTGGAGAAGAGGCCAAGGTACCTTCATGGATTCCTGAGACCATAGTTTGGGCCAGAGGCTGAGTTGGGGGGCTCAGCCAGAGAGTTAGGGGTGAGTCCTGACCCTGGTAAGTCCTCCACTGCAAGGAGGCCAAGTGTGGGTTGAAAGAAAGACCTAAAGGTTGAGCACAATGACCTGCTGCTCCAGGGAGGGAGGGAGAGTCTCTGTGAGACTCTGGAGCACCAGTCGTGGTGTGGATTATGAACATCATGTGGATGCCATCTGTGAGGCATGGGCTGTGGTGTAGGAGAGGTTTTGGAATGGCAGATAGTGCCCCCTGGCATCGGGGCAGGAAATGGGCAGCCTCCCACCTGGATAATATCTTAATCATTTTCCATCAAGGTGTGGCAGGAGAGACGCAGGCAGTTGGCCCAGAAACAGGTGGCAGGCCAGCTTCTAACCAGCCCTGGGGGGAAGGCCCCCTGTTATACTCTGTTTCAGTTTTCAGTTTGTAAAAAGAGGATAGTGTTTCCCAAATCATGAGCCTTTGGCTTGGGACTAATGTCACATATATTTTGCATTATATATAAGTAGGTGTTGGAGACCAAGTGGCTAAGCAGCAGCTCTGCAGAAAAGGATCTAGGGAAGGGGTGGGCAAACTATGGCCCATGGGCCATATCTGGCCTGCCAATTGATTCTCTTCAGCCTGTGGGTAGGTGGCACAGGCAGTGGCTCCAGCTCCAGTTCCAGTCCTTGCTGGCACTTCAAGAGGTGCTCGGTGGAAGCAGTTCTGCCTACCTGCTTATCTGATACCACTTGACAGGCCCTGGGTGAGCTGTGCTCTGGCCCCAGCAGCTCTGGCTCCAGCATCTGTTGGCACCATGGGGGAAACTGGGTGGAAGTAGCCATGACTGCCCAGCTCTGCATCGCAGGCACTGGGTGAGCTGCATTCAGGCCTTGCGGCCCCTATTTGGGCTGAGCTGGCAGTGTCATGGCTGCCTGTGACTTGAAACAGGTGGGAGCCACTCTGGGTACTAAGACCATATGGCAGGTGCTCTGCGCCTGTGCCTGGAGTCAGCAGAGTTTCCCCAACGTATCTTGGCAGGTGAAGCCCCAGTCCCAGCCTTGGCCCTGGTCTCATGTCCTGCCTTGCCCCATGCAGTGTCATGAGCTGGCCTAGCCACCTCCGACTTCCTAGCTGCAGCCAGTGTAGCTTCCATCCCATCTACCCAGGTGAGGCTGCCCCCAGCACCCTGAGGCTGAGGATGGGGCTGAGTCTCCTCCTGGGGGTAGGGGAACCCATGGGCTGCAGGTGGCCCTGGAGGGGAGCTGGGGCAGGCTGATGGGGGCTTATGGGCTTCCCCAGGTTTGGTGGGGGAAAATGTGGATGGGAAGGGGTGGGGAACATGTGGGTTTGGGGTGCAGGCTGAGGCAAGATTTCCTTTGTGGGGTGGTTGGATCATCGCAGGGCTCTGCTGCGAGTGGAGACATCCTCCCTTGGCCAACTTTCCTACTGGCTGGTTTTGGTTCCCTTGGGAGAGAGACATATTTTGAGCTATTATGTAATTGCCTGTATATGCAGTAATCAAAAACATAAATCAGGACTTTTTTTTTAAATAAAATTAAAATATTTACTAGTAGATGTTTGATTCTTAGTGTGTGATTTGTTTTTTTATCTATAATTGTTAAAATGATATCTTCACCATTAATTTTGTGTGCAGCTCTCAGCAGCTCACCAAAACTCACTAAATGGCCCTCTAGTCAAAATAATTGCCAACTCTTAACCTAGGAGTTACAGTAGACAATAAACTGAATATAAGCCAACAGCGTGTCATTGTTACAAAGAAGGCTAATGGCATACTGGGCTGCACTAGTAGGAATGCTGCTAGCAGATTGAGGGAAGTGATTCTTCCTGTCTATTTGGCACTGGTAAGGCACATCTGGAATACTGTGTCCAGTTTTGGGCCCCCCACTACAGAAAGGATGTGGATAAATTGGAGAGAGTCCAGCAGAGGGCAATGAAAATTGTTAGGGGGCTGGGGCACATGACTTGTGAAGAGAGGCTGAGAGAACTGGGCTTATTTAATCTGGAGATGAGAAGATTGAGGGGGTATTTAACAGCAGCTTTCAACTACCTAAAGGGTTGTTCCAAAGAGGATGGAGCCAGACTGTTCTGGGTGGTGACAGATGACAGAACAAGGAGCAATGGTGTCAAGCTGCAGCAAGAGAAGTTTAGGTTAGATATTAGGAAGAATTTTCTCACTAGGAGGGTAGCAAAGCATTGGAACAGGTTACCCAGAGAGGTGGGGAACTCAGAAGCTGCCAGTTGCTGGACTGGGGAGAAAATCCAGCCTGGAGGAGAGCCAAGGGAAGCCCTGGAAAACCCCACACAAATGGGGTGTGACAAAGAAACAGTGGGCGGAGAGGCCTGTTGATTGGTTGTCCAGTGTCCAGAAGGAGAATTAAAGGCAGCTGTCACTGACCAGAAGGGGGAAGCGAGAAGGAGCAGAGGCTCCCAGCTGCAGCGCTCTCAGATGTGGGTGAGAGGGGCAGATGGCCCCAGCATTTTCTGTTATTGTATATTTCTGTTATACCGGTGGATGTGGCCTGGGCACCCACCCCTGATGTGCCCACATGCAGCAAACAGTTGGAGTCCCTCAGCAGTCTCATCTAGCTATTGGCTGCAGCTCTGTATTCCCCCAGATACTTTGTAAACCCTCACTTTTGCAGAGGGTTAAGGAACCTAGCCCTGCAAAGTATCCGGATTCCACTGTATCTAGCCACAGATATCAGTCTATTAAGAAATTATGACAGCATTTGTGATAGATGCCACATTGATACTGCTGGAAAATGAAGCAAGCACTCTATATTTGTTCTCAAAGAATATTCAGCACTGGCTGCTGCAGGATAAGCATGCCCTGTGGAGTTTTTCCAGTTGTGAGACTGGTTTTACACACTACTGAAACTCAGTGGATTTCATTTGATGTATGCACACATAAGGGAAAGGAGCCTCAATCCCAGAATGTTTCACCTCTCTTGAAGAAGAAATCACCTCAGAACATTTCTCATTAAGAAATATAGTCTTGATCTCTGCCATTTCAGGTGATACTCTCCAGAATGACCTACCCAATTAATACCAGTTTTCATGGTACTTTGTGAGATACATATCTGCTCGCTGGGAATTGAAATGAGACCTCATTTCATTTTCTGTAGTCCAACATGGGACATTCACTTGCCTTTGATATTTCCTGGTCTTCATTCTGAACTTGTATATTAAAAAAGATGTAACATTGTCATCTAGGTTATTCCTTTTAAGAATGTTACAGATAAAGAACTGGAACAATGATGCCTCTTGTCTCCAAACAGTTGTATATTTTTCATGCTTCTAATGCATTGTAAAGGTAAAATTAGTGAAATAATTGGTAAAAATCATATATTTGCGTTTTATCTTTTACCTAATTATTAGTAGGTCACAATATTAACTAAATTATTCAATACCTTTTCAAGTATATTTTTCAAATGTGTTAGTTGACTGTGTACTTGTTATTCTAATTCTGCAACACTGTAATCATAGAAATTCATGAAACAAAAATATACGATTTCTAATGAACACATTATCCAAATCTTGACACTGAATTTTCCTTTCAAGGTTTGAAAGAGCATGGGGCATTTTTATAGGTAATTTCAAAATAGAAATGATGAATCTCAAGATGGCTATAGGGCTAAAACTGGCATCATGATTCATGTCCAGCCTGAGGCCATAAGTAAAATAAGTAGCATGGTCTCAACTCAGTTCCCGGCAGACATTAGTTTGGAGAATGAAAATCATCCCATAGAAAGATAGGTTCTGCAGAGGAAATGGCCAGGGCTGAGCAAGCGTGAAGACTGAATCATCTGCAGAGGTTATGGTTAAACCAGTTCAAACAAGAAGGTCATCTGTAAGGCAAACTCGCATTATGCAACTGCCTGCAGCCTGTTAAAGCAGTAAACAAATAAGGGTGTTCAGTTTCTAGTCCCTCACCTTTCAGGAGCCTAATTGTTTCCGTAGGTAATTTACATACTTTATACCATGTAACTTGCTACTTATCTTCATTTTCATTCTTGCTCTCTCTTTCTCCAAGTCCATTCACATGTTTGCTAATTTTTCCCATTTCACTTCGCTTAAAAATCACCCTCCTCATATTGTAACTTATACTAATCGTATGTATTGGTAACAAAGGTACAATATTGTAAAGTTGACTAACAAAAATCCGTGTATTTCAGTACGGCTTTGGTTTGGCTTTGGACTACTGTATGTGTGGGGGGTTTTCTTCTTTATGCAGATATATATGTCACTATTAGGGTCATAGGAAAGTAGGGCTGGAAGAGATATCACAAGGTCATCTAGTCCACCCTTGTGCTCAGGGCAGGATCGTCCCTGACTAAATCACCCCAGCCAAGTGGTTGTCCAACTTGCTCTTGAAAATTTCCAGAGATGGAGTTTCTACAACTTTTCCTTTTCCAATGCTTGACCACCCTCATAGTCAGAAAGTTTCTCCTCATTTCTCCTGCAGCTTGAGGCCTTTGCTCCTCCTTCTGTCCCCTATGGCCACAGAGAAAAGCCCATCTCCATCTCTATAATTACCCTGCAGGAATTTGAAATCTATTATCAAATCCTCCCTCAGTCATCTTTTCTCCAGACTAAATAAACCTAGTTCTTTCAGGCTTTCCTTGTAAGTCTTGCTTCTCAGGCCCCTAAACATTTTTGTCACTCTGTGCTTAACTCTTTCCAAGCTGTCCATGTGCTTTATGAGTTGTGTGACCTAAAACTGGACACAGTACTCCAGGTGAGGCCTCACCAGTGCTGAACAGAGTGGAAGAATCACTTTCCTTGATTTGCAAGTGTCATGCCTGTTAAAACAACCAATTATGCTGTTAGCTTTTTTTGCAACAAGAGTACAAGCTGGCTCACATTCAGCTTATGGTCTACTGTAATCCCCAAGTCCTTATTTACAGTACTGCAGCCTAGCCAATCATTCCCCAATCTGTTCAGAGAATGCAGCCTTTGTCTATGAAAGCCTGATCCTTTGAAGAAATGATTTCTCTTGGTGGGTGCTGAGTACTCTCCACTTCTACTGAAGTTGCAATTCTTAATTTGCCCCAGGTCTCACAGCCAATACTGCTTTGCGTGTTGTCTCTTACTGTGAAAACTCATAACTAAGGGAGCTGTAACTTTTGAGGGCAGTTTAACTTTAAACAAAAAAGTGAAACAAACTAAAAAGAAAACCTCTTTTACTTCTCAAAGTAGCTCTAGATGACCATTATGCTGTATCATCCAACTCATGTCTACTTGTGATTCCCCATGACTCTCTATGGGAGCACTAGTCCGTTTTCACCAAAGAAGGAATACAGCATTCACTCCCATCTGGAGCTTTTAGCCACAAATCTTACATTAAACCTTTACGTTAATTCCAAGTACCCAAGCTTGCGTATCTGTGAGGATGCCCCTTTTTGAGTCAGTCAGTTGGGTTTTGTTTGAAATCATCACAAATATGAGGGAATTTAAGCAACTCTTGAATCTTATCTGAGTATCTGCCATTCATTAAGAGAGCAGTCTCATAATCTTTATTCATAATACCCAATTTTGCAAGTAATCCCCCTAAAATCAGGTCCTGTGAACTTGCCAAAGATGATTCATGTGAGAAAATGCTGTAGAATTGTTTTTTTCATGGATTGCAAAGGAAGAAATGTTATGCAGCTTCAATTTTAGGAGAACTAGACAATGTCCTCAAGGTAGAAATGAAAGTCAAAAGGGGGAGTAGAAAGGTAGTGTGCAAATGGCTCAGTACTGAAAGGTAATATAAAATAAATGCACAGATGGAAATAAATATGTTTTTTCATTATAATTTATGGACAGGCTTAACCAGTACCATGCAGGCTCTAGCATAGATGGTTGTGCTGCTCTATTGTAAGCAAGTATCATGTAGTATGTTATATTCTAATTGTATGCAGATTTGGCATCATGTGTGGTCTCTCTCTTTTGGACCTCAGGAGTGGAGAGCTTTTCTTGTTCTATTAGACTCTAACTGCAGTTGTAGTGCTTGGCAGGCATAATTTCTGAGGGGGATGATTTTTTACAGGCAGTGACACTCCTACATATGCAGAAGCAGAACTGTGGCCAAAACAATCAAGGGATACCTGGTCACAAGCTGAAATACAGTATTATGAAAAATCCTAAAAGTGAGTTCAGTTTGTAGGTCAGTTGACTTTTCCAGTTTCTGAACGAGTAACTTTTGTTTTCCTGTACAGAAAGACAAACCACAGATTCTCTAATTATCTATGCATTAAATAAAATAAGTCAGGTAAGGCTATGTTAACTATTTAGGGTGTTTAGCAAGCAACACTGCTTCATCTTCAGACCCTCACGCTGGCAAAGAACATCTTTTCTCATGAAAGGCACATATGGGAGATCCCTGTAGGAAATCTCTGTGAGGATTCCCTTGAGGAAATCCCACATGCTATATTGTTGAGCAACGTGGAAAGGGCCATAAGGCCTGTCTTCAAACTTTAGACCTTCTGGAGGATCCACTGAAGACCAAGTCCATCTATATGATGTCTCTGTATTGTTATACTGATTCTATCCCTCAGAAATAGTACTTCACCTGAACTCCTGGCTCTATGGCTTCACAGGATACCTTAGTGGCTTGATGTCCAACCATGGTCTGAGGTAGAAATCTATAGTTTTGGTGGCTCTTATGATATTATTGCAAGTTTTGACTTTTTGGTGTAATTTTAAGTCCTCAGTTTCTGGAGTAGAGATGAAAGAATAACCTAGCCCTCATAGCTGTGGAAAAAAGCTTAGAAATGTAATCTAAGTAGAACAAAAATGACAAATAGAAAGAACTCCTAAACTTACTATTAAGTTATATGATAAGCCAGTTACATGACTGAGCGGGCAAGGAGGAAGAGCTATATTCTTTAGCGTGGGATTGGCAATACTGGAATTACCTTCTCTGGGAAATCATAAATGATCCAATAATGGGGCAATTATGTGCATCCCAGGCCACCTTGCTCCTAATGTTCCCAGTGTGCCCAGTTTCCATCTCCTTATGTGGAACCCAGAACTACAGAAAGATTTCATGATGCCTAATGAAATGAACACTGCAGCAGAAAGCTGAGCCCCTTGTATAGAGCAGAGGAAAGACCCCTATCCCAGCAATTCCTTCCATGGAAGGGTCTGGGTATAGGGGAGGAGTGGGTGGAATAGAAGATGACAAAGAGCAAAGCAGATCTGTTCTTATTTTCACTTTGCAAACCTAGCCATTGCCTCAAATCCCTATTTTAATATGACTGTTAGGCTGGAAAAAATCAAAGCTGGATATTAAAGACCTGTCAGGAACCAAAAGGGGTAAAATATTTCTGTAATTCAGTAAATGCAGATAGATGGTAATATAACTTGTTTATAAACGGCAGTGCTATATTACTTAGAAATGACTTCATGCCTGAAGAATTCGTGTAACCTTTTTTCAGTTGATTCTTTTATTTTTCTACTACATAAATGTCATGTGAAGATGTGTTGCTACATTATGTGAATGTCAAAGAAGAGCCTTGCAACTTTGTTCTGGTTCTACCATAATATTTTCCTCCAAAGTGGACCCTTCTTTTTTGTTGGATTTGTGAAGAAACAGGATTTGACAACAAAATCTTATCCTTGTGAAGTCCCTGCTCCCCCTCCCCCCCCGCAAATGAAAGCTGTAAAAAAGACACACTGAAACTGCAACTCCTGGAGCATGACACATTTACAGCAGTGTGATTTGCATCAGTTTGGTACAGTTGTATAAATTACACTGGGATTCTGTAAATTACATTGCAAGCCCTTGGAGTGGACAGACGAGCAGCTCTCCTTGAGTGGCTGCTTGTAATAGGCATTATTTCAGTGCTTCATCATTAGGTGGCAGGGAAGCATGTAATAGTTTATCTGTAGCATATAACTACCCAAGGACTGAGGTGAACAGACAACCCTCTCCATCAGCGCCACTTACACTGGTGTATTTTCACTACAATTTCCCCACCGCAGTAACTTTACCTTGAATACAAGATGCTTAAAATGGAGTTTGCTGTCTATATTCATGTTTACAGAAGGATAAAGGTTGATTACAATGGTGGAAACATGTTTTGTCCAAGCTCTTTGATACCGTGATCACAGAGATGGACAATGGTGATTGATCATAGCTTTATCAAATTGTGTCTACTTTGTTGGAGCACCTTAACTAAATGAAACTTAAATTCTGCACCAGCTTCTGGCCTAGAAAAGTGCTAGAACTTATCAGCTCACTTTGAGCCAGGGACCCAGTCCTTGTACACCCTGTGTATACACAGAAGATCACCCCTTGAAAAAAGTCTTGATGGCTAGAGGCCCGAGTTTTATTTGTGTTAGTCCTCATTAGCCCCCTGAGTGGAAACACTTGGAAATAAGAGTGACTTATTCTGAATTACCTCAACCCATTCCTATATCTATATCTATCTAATTGTGGCAGACTGTAGACTGACAAAAGTCAGGGCATTGAAACTTAGTTACACAGGCCCATATTATTATCTCTACATTTTAAAAAAATCATTATTTTAAAGTCAGCATGAGCTAAGGAAAGTAATATTCACTTTGGCACTGGATTGCTGGACTTTTTTCCTCCTGTGTTAGACAACCCTCCAGCAGCTAGCTAATTTGCAGTGTGCATGTTTGCAGCTAGGAACCTCACTGCCCATTGCTGTACATGCTTTTTTTTCTTCCTTGTGCAAGAGTTCATAAAAAAAGCACCACGTGGTGGCGCTCTGGTTGTGCTCAAATTAATGAGCTTTTCATTTTAATGAAACAAGTTCCTCGCAGTAGTGATAAAAACAAATCCCCTCTGCCCTCAAATCTGTCATGTGTTGTAGGGAAGCACTTTCTTTAATGTTGTTTTCTCTGCCCTCCCCCTGTGCTCATTCCCCTATTGCCTTACAGGGCTGCAAGAGCCCTTTACTTGACTGCCCGTGGTTGCAGTCACTGCTGCACCGAATGGGAAGCCACAGTAGCCCTTCCCGCAGCAGTGCCTTTCCAATGTCACACAACAGGAGGCTGGTTTAATGATGCTCCCAACCCCTCCTTCTGAGTTTCTCTTCCCTCATCCATTTAGAACAAGAGGGGCCCTTTCCCATAAAAAGGGCCTCCACTTCACTTTGTTATTTCCAGCAGAGCCATGCTTTCTGGAGTGCAGCATGGGGCAATTGCAGCTAAACCAAAAGTATTATTTAGCACTTAAGCTCTGAGAGAAAACTACTGTGATGTAAGGCCTGATCCATAGCTCTGTGAAGTCAATAAAGAAGTTCCTAAATGATTTTATATCAGGCCCTTAAAGCTAAAAGACATTTAGGAACATAGGTACATAGGTCTGGAAAGGGCCTCCCAGGCCATAAAGTCCAGGCCTCTTGATTTGCAGGCAGCCAAAAGGGTTCACAAAATCAATCACTACAATCTTTGTGCACCAGTCACAAACCACCCTAAGGTGACAAAACTAAGTCCTCTACAGCGACGCACAGGAACAGAGCAGGGGAAACAAGGGTGCCACCAAGGTTTTCCCATGCAATGGCAAGGAATTTGCTAAGTTAATATCTGTTTAGATGACTTGAGGAAGAGAACCACAGAGAAGGGCAAAAATGCCCATGGTCCTTGCCAATCTGATTTGGGGGAAAATTCCTTTCCGACTCAAATCTGGAGGTTGGTTTGGTCCTCAGCATATAAGCAGACCTGCCAGCTAGCCACTAAAGGTTCCTCAGCATCACTGAGAGTACCAGTGCACCATGACCTTAGCCCAAGCGTAATGTTTCAAAGCAAAGCAAGAAAAACCACAAAAGCCAAATAAAGCATTAATGGGGGGGCGGGGGGGACACAGATAACCAGAAGAAACTCTGAGGACTGGGATTATCAGACACCACCTACACAGAGACTGAATTCCTTTTCAACAGCATTTAGGGGCACACGACATACTTGAAACTACATATTACATACATTGATTAGCACTCCAAGAACAGCCATATTGTCCCTTCCTAGACTTATCAAGCTCTATCTTAAAGTAATTCAGGTTGCCTCTTCTACTTCCTTTAATTTCTAGTTTATATCTGTTCATAACTAGTTTGTAGTCATTTGATCTTGTAGCAATATTATTCTTTATCTTAAATAACTCTTCTCCTTCCCAGAGAGTCACCTTTTTATTTTATAAAAAGTAATCGTATCTCATATCTATCATTTTGTCACACTGTTTTACTCTCCTTGGGTAAATCAGATTCTCCATCCTCTATTCCCCTAATCTTTCTAGTTGAACTTATTTCTGCTTGTTAGAGTCTGAATTATTTTTTTTAAACATAGGTGACTAGAATGGTACAAAATATTGCAAATGGAGGCTTACCAACACCTTGTATAACTGTACTAATACTTTCCAGTCTCTATTAAAAACACCCTGGCTAACACACCCTATAAGTGAATTAACCTTTGTAAGATCATTAGCAATCCTATGATTGGCTGGTATAACCAGATTCCTCTTTTCCTCTGTTGTTTTCACTCTGTGATCACTTTAGCTTGTAACAAGACTTTTTGGTATAAATCCCTAAATACAACTTTGAACTTCATACTGTTAAACTCTGTAGCATTTCTGTTCTTCTGCTCCACAAGGCTAATTCTTTCTGAATAATGATCGAATCCTCGTTCTCCATATCGTCAATACCCCCAGCTTTAAGTCTGCAATGTGATAAAAATACATCTAATTCTTGCATCGTGGTTTTGACTGTGAATGCCAAAGAGTATGGATCCAAAGACCAGTCTGTGAGAGATGTGATAGTAATTTCTCTCCACCTTACAGTTACATTCATCTTCATTACATTATAGTATTCATTTTCATCTTCTCCAGTTTAATTAGTAATTTCCCACAAACCAGTGTCAAATGCTTTACTTACATCTAGACAGATTCAGGTCAGGTCAGTCCTGAGGCCACTGCAACTGTTGGGGCACTTTGGATGCTGTAACAACCCTTCTCCATTCTGCCCTGTGTTTGCCTAGTTTTGTGCACTGCTAGTTGAAGCCCTGTCCAGTCCTTAATATTACTTCCCCAGTGCTTCTTGGGTTTATCTTTTTTTTTCCTCTTCCTTCCACTGTGCCCTACATTATGGTGTTAGCAATGATGTTTGGCCTTCTCATGATGTGTCCAAACCACTGTAGCTTCCTTTGTCGCACAACCTCCAACAATGGTTTGTAGGTTCCAATTTCTTACCTGATTTGCTGCTTGACATTCTCATTGGTCCAGTGCTCAGTGTACAAGACATGCAGCAATCTCATAAAGCAAGAGGAAAATTCAAGGAAAATACAAGGAAAATTCAGTGGACCTAAACTGCTTAAACAGATGAGGTCCACTAAATTTTTCTTCTAATTCTTTGCTTACTCTTAACACGCTATTTCAGGCACTTGTTCACCCAAGTAAGTCTGTAGTCCTCCCCTACCAATTTTTTTTCCCTTTAGCTTTTATTCAGGCACCAGATAGTGTTTGTACATTTGACTTACAAATAACTCTTCCTATATTTAAGATCTCGAGTTCCCAAATCCAGTCACTCTCCCTACTTTCCTTAATTATCAAAATTTGCCATTCAGAAGCCCAAAACCCTGGTTACAGATTTATTCTTGTCTATATGCAACTGAATCATCTTCTGGTCAGTAGATCCAAGGTTATTTTTCACAAGCCATTCTTCTATAAGATCCTTACTGCTTGCTAAAGCCAAATTAAAAAACGTATTGTCTTTTATTGGTTCAGTGACCATTTGATAGAGAAATCTATCAGACACCTCAGCCAAACTTATCTGTGTTCTACCAGATTTGGAAACATTTGTTATTCTGTCTTTGATAGATAAGTTAACTTGTCTTAGTAATTATTTAATTATCACTATCACAGAATTGATGATCATATAACTAGAGAGCTAATCAGGTTGCAATTTTGTGGATTTTGTGGAAAGTGCAAAATCAGGCATTGTCTGTGAAATCAGGCAATATCCATGAAATAATATAAAACAAAACTTACAAAAATAAAATACTAGTGCCCCAGTGGCAGCCAGCAGTCCTCATGGCTGCTGTGGCCTAGCCTCACAGCTCATGGGGGTGGGGTGCCTGGAAGAGAGCTGCCAGCATGAAGGAGAGCAGTCAAGGTGCCAGACACCCCGCCTACCTGTTGCTGAGGATTGGCTGCCCATTGTGCAGGCCCCACCCCTTTCCAGTGATTGACTGAGAGGGCTGCCCATTGTATGACTCCACTCTTCACTGCTGGGTGGCTGAGGGGGCTCCTTTCTCCACTAATCAACAGCGTGGGGTGGGGCCTCATGATGGACAGCCCTCTTGGCCAATCAGCAGTGAGGGGTGGAGTCATCAGGGCCCTTCGGCCAATCAGAGGCATGGGGGGTGCTGGTACCATAAGCCCATGAAAATGGTGGCCAACCCTGTGATCAACCTGTGAAATCGGTCATCTACCTCAATTTCAGTAGGTCTCTACATATAGCGCGCTCTATCCATTTCTAGACCTGGGGTGTGTTAAAAAAAAAATCTTTATGCAGTCCCTTCTTAATGGTTCTTTCTACTGTAATTTTCACCAAAATGGATTCTGTTTTCTCTCAGCCACTGCATACCATACTACTTCACTGATATACAATGCTATTCTACCTCTTTTACCCTGATTTTGATTCTCCCTAAAGAGCTAACACTTTTCTTGGCTTTGGAAAAGTGGGATACTGTTCCAGGCAGCAGCTCCCTGCCCCTCCAAAGCTGGACCCTACTTTGGGAATGGGCACAGCACCCCTGGGATACAACTGTATGTGAGCCAAGAGCTGGACTTACCCAGCCATGGGGTAAGTGAGTGAAGCAAGGAACACTGTCCAGGGAGGGGTCTGGGGTTGGGCCTACTGGCAGATGCCATGGGGGCAGCATGAGTTTCTGCTCTGGTTGTTTTTTCCTCAGCTGTTTATGTTGTTCTCTCCCAGCCCCAAGTAATTGTCTTTTGTTTTAAGCCCTTGGTCTCCTGATTTGTGCCCAGAGAGTTGTCTCCCAGCCTCAGTCCCTTGAAAGCATAATTGGATGTCACCAGGCACATTTCTGCCTAGTATCTGGCCAGGGTCTCTAGCTTGTTGTGTCAGTGTTGCAAAACTGATCCTAGGGGACTGAACCAGGCTCTTAAAGTGTGAACAGCATGAGGGAGATGGGTCCCCCCCATAAAGAGGTGCTGATTCAGGACTCCTTTTCCAGTTTAGTTTGAAGAGGAGAAGACCGAGGGAGGATTTGATAATGGTTTTCAAAAATCTGAATGGTGGTTATATGGAGGGTGGAACTAGACTATTTTCTCTGGCTGTGGGAGACAGGACAAGAAACAGTGGTTTTAAATTGTAGCAAGATAAATTTAGGCTGGATATTTGGAAGAACTTTCCCACTATGAGGGTGGTGAAGCATTGGAGCAGGCTACCCAGAGAAGTTGTAGAATCTCTATTGCTGGAAATTTTTAAGAGTAGGTTAAACAGACATTTGACTAAGGTGGGGTTAGTCAGGGCTGATCCTGAGGGTTGGACTAGCTGACCTTCTGAGATCCCTTCCAACCCTACATTTCTATGATACAATATCCATATTTCAGTTATAGCTACAATTTCATCCTATTTCTAAAATGTCCAGTTTCATGCTCTAAATGAGGAGTTCTGTTTCCTATCTTTTATTGCCCAGGCTCCTTGTATTGGCATATGTGGCAAAGTGGGGCTCCCCAACTAGCCACAGTGCTAGTTTCCGCAATTGCCTTTGGGCATGCCGCCCACCTGACTCTCCTGCCATGCCTTGTTCTTACTTAATTAAATTGGATGCTTATCTTGCTGGGATCCTATGACCCCAGCTGACTTCCTGCCCTTTGGGCAGGGGGCTGGACTCGATGATCTCCCAAGGTCCCTTCCAGCCCTAATGTCTATGAAATCTATGAAATCTATGAAATTATGATGTTAATTAGGCAGGAGGCTGCTCATTCTTGCCCCAATACCAGGGGGTGCTATCTGCAGGTCCAAGCCTCCCCTACACTGCAGCCCAATCCTCACAGATGGCATCCAAATGACAGTGCTCCTGGCCTACAGCTGGATCAAGCTTAGGCTTCATCGTCAGGCCTCAGCCACGCACATCTTCTCATTAGGTTCTCTCACACTCCACCCTCTCTCACAGGGTCTCTCATGCATCAACAACTTATTCTGCTTCTCTCCTTTTTGGAGCAGGCCCCTTAGGCCATAGGTTTTATCTAGTTCATACCTTGGGTGGCAGATGTACCATTTTTTGGGCCTCTCCCGCAACCCTCACCAGGGTAGTGGCCAGTCAATTACCCAACTGGGTCTAAGCTTGCTCTGACCCCTTCCTGGGCAACTCTATGCATGCACACGCTCTGGGCTCTCAGCCTTCTGGTTCTTCTCCCCCCACCGGGGTCCCTCCTTTCTGCCCCCCTTTCTAAGACCACCACTCACCAGGGCATTCTTATTCCACACTATGACTGGTTCTCTGGGCTCTCACAGGGACTCTCACTCCCCACCTGGTCATTGTGCTCACCTATAGTCTCACTTTCGACCCACACACAGCCTCCCAACAGTGGAGGACTTACTGGGGTCAAGACTCATCCCTGTCTCACAGACTGAGCCCCTTTACTTGGCCTCTCACCCATACTATGGCCTCAGGCATCTGGAGACATACCTAGGCCTGCTCTCCTTCACTTGGGGCTCCACACCACCCCCTTCACTCAGGGCTCCACACCACCCCCTTCACTCGGGGCTCCACACCACCCCCTTCACTTGGGGCTCCACACCCCATTGGGCTCAGGTGGCCATAACCATGCCTGGCCCCAACTGTCTTTCCTCATGGTCTTGCACCCCACAGGGCTCAGGTGGCCATAGCCTCCGATCTTACATAACCCACCTGAAGGTGAGGGCTAGGGTTAAGTCGCCCCTACCCACCTTTCACCAGGGTGATAACTGGTCTGGCATTTCCTGGGGGCTCCCATGCCACTGAGAGCCCCACCAGACCATCCACTCCTGGTAGGATGCAGTTTTAGGTCATGCCTACAGCTCCTGCCCTTACCTCCAGGATAAGACGTGAAGCCTTGCAGTCAGGCAGTGTTGCTGCCTAGCTTGCTAGCAGCAAACTGCGCTATTTATATAGGCAGCCAGAGATCTAAAATGGCTGCTGCAATCCAGCACCTGCTGGCTGCTTGGCTCCAGTCCTAAAGTGGCAGGTACCAACAGTGCCCTGCCACACACCTTCCCCGTTAAAATGGTACCTGGAGGAGGTTTCCCCTGCTGGTCCTCCAAAGCAGGCTCCCCTCAGAGCCTGTGAGAGCCCTCAAGTGGTAAGCACCCCCAAAGGTGCTCTGCCCCATACCTCCCCCCTTAGAATAATATTCAGGGGAGCTTTGCTTGGCTGTCTTCCCTGCTGGCTTTTTCCCAGCCTACTGCAGCCCCAGCTATGTGGCGAGCACCCCAAAGGTGCTCTGCCACAGCATATAAACATTTCAGTTGTTTCTCTGAAATTATCCAAGGTCCCAGTTGGTATAGGTGCAGTGAACCTGTCAGTCTTGTGTTTCTAACACTGTTGTTGCTAACCATTTTTCTCTCCTTGGTTAACCTTTCTCAATAATCACATTTTCATTCCCCCTATTTCTATCCTGTTGTATACTTATTCCTGGCATGGATGTGTTAAGGTTCTCTCTCAATCATTTCCCCTGATGTCTTAAAGCTTTTCTTATCAGTTGGGCCAGCCTTGATCCCTCAAAGGCTTTTTCCCACTTACTCAAGTGAAGCATCCTTCAGAGTCCTTTCACAGAGGAAAGCCTTCAGCCCACGAATGCCTGTCAAACATTCCCAAACCTTCCTGATAGCTCACCTTGCCAAGTCATCCACTAGTCTTCATTATCACATCCAGCCTTAATTTTCCATCTTTTGAGGAGAAAAGAATCCTAGGGAAGCTCACTTGAGATTTTACTTGTTCACTTGTCTTCCTTACTCTAGCATAGTTCCTTTATCCTTGTCAGTGAGTATCTGGCTGCATAGGTGGATCTAGGATCTCAGCAAATGGGGAATGGCTATATGGTGCATGTGCTCACTGGCATGTCTACACAGCTCCTGTTAGGCTCTGGCTATGCTGCGAGTTGTCTGAGTTCAGCAGGTGATTGGCACAGGCTCCATCTGGAGACCTTTTTTCCTACAGCTCCAGAATCCAGGGCATGAGCACCCCTACTGTTCACTTTCCCTTCTTCCCTCCTTTTCCCTTTGAATTCATTATCAGCTTAGTAGCAGCTTTAGAATCCTCAGTTCTTTTATGTTACCTGTTGCTTTTAGCATAAAAAATAGAAGACCATTAATTGATAATGCTTCCTCATTTTTTAACTTTTTGTTAAATGTTGACATATATAAAGAAATACAAGACAGTTATACACAAACTCCTCATAATAGAAAAGAATTTACAACCTGACCTTGGCTGCACCTGACATTTGTGTACAATCTGAATAGTCAATTATAGGTCAATTATTTTTGTATTATAAAAATTACTTTATAAAAATCCAACTAGCTTCCGGTCTTATTCTCTCTGGGTACATCTATACATGCATTAATGTGCTTTTTCTAATGCACATTACATTTAATACCTCCAGGCATTTATACACATACATTTGTCTGTTCCGACATGCTAGAGATTGCATGCAGTTATATAAATGACAAAATGTGTGTCAGAGTTTCATAGTTGGTAGGGTCGGAAGGGACCTAAGCAGGTCATCAAGTCCGACTCCCTCCCATGGGCAGGAAAGAATGCTGGGGTCAAACGACCCCGGCTAGGTGATAGTCTAGCCTCATTTTGAAGATCCCCAGGGTAGGGGTGAGCACCACTTCCTAGGAAGTTGGTTCCAGCTCATAGCCGCCCTGACTGTGAAGTAGCGCCTCCTGATATCTAGCTTGAATCTACTCTTCGTCAACTTATGGCCATTATTCCTTGTAACTCCCAGTAGTGCTTGGGGGAACAGGGACTCTACCATTGCCCGCTGGTCCCCCTTGGCAAGTTTGTAGGTGGCCACCAGATCCCCTCTCAGCCTTCTTCTGTGTAGGCTGAACAGGTTCAGGTCCCACAGTCTCTCCTCATAGGTCCTACCCTGCTGCCCCCTGATCATGCAAGTGGCCCTCCTCTGGACCCTCTCCATGCTATCCACATCCCTCCTGAAGTGCAGCACCCAGAACTGGATGCAGTACTCCAACTGTGGCGTGACCAATGTCGCATAGAGAGGACCTGCTCGTGATGCATCTATGGATGCATGACAAGGTGTGGTTAGCCTTCCTGACTGCATCCCCACATTGGCGGCCCATGTTCATCTTGGAATCAATAGTGACTCCAAGAACCTTTTCTACCTCTGTGCTGACAAGAAGGGAATTCCCCAGCCTGTAGGTATGCTGCTGGCTTTTCCTTCCCAGGTGCAATACCTTGCACTTGTCTGTATTGAATCCCATCCTATTCTCATCTGGCCACCTTCGTAACCTGTCCAGATCTAGTTGCAGCCTCTCCCTCTCTTCTAGCGTGCTCACTTCTCCCCACATCTTAGTGTCATCTGCGAACTTGAACAAGGTGCTTTTCACCCCCTTGTCCAAGTCGCCGATGAAGATATTGAACAGTGGGGGCCTGTGGACTGAGCCCTGGGGAACCCCACTGCCCACATCCCTCCAGGTCGAAAATGACTTGTCCACCACCACTGTCTGAGTGCAGCCCTCCAGCCAATTTGTGACCCATGTGACTGTGTAGGCATTGACACCACAGTCGCCCAATTTTTTAATGAGGATGGGGTGAGAGACAGTGTCAAAGGCCTTTCTAAAGTCCAAAAAGACTACATCCACCACGACACCTGCGTCCAGGGATTTTGTGACCTGGTCATAGAAGGCAACCAGGTTCATCTAACAGGACCTCCCTCTAATGAACCCATTTTGATTGCCTCTAAACATAATCTCCCCTGCTAGTCCCTTGCAGATGTGGTGCTGGATACTTTTCTCAAAGAGCTTCCCTAGGACTGAAGTAAGACTAATGGCCTATAGTTTCCTGGGTCCTCTTTCCTCCATTTTTTGAAAATGGGGACCACATTGGTCCTTTTCCAGTCCTCTGACACCTTACCAGATCACCATGAGTGCTCATAAAGCTGTACCAGGGGTCTCACAATGACCTCTGCCAATTCCCTCACCACCCTGGGGTGGAGATCATCAGGACCTGCAGTTTTGAACATGTCTAGTCCCTCCAGAAATTCCCTGACTAGGTCCTTACTGACACAGGCCCTTGGCTGCACCTCCCCTGGGTCTGTCTGGATTCCCACTGGGGGGATGTCCCTGTCCCTGCTCAGAAAAATGGAAGAAAAGAAACTGTTAAAGAGATTAGCTTTGTCACCTGATGCTACCACCAGATTACCAAGCATGTCCTGCAGAGGCCCCACGTTACTTGGTACCTTCTTTTTACCCCCTATGTATTTAAAAAAGGACTTCTTGTTATCCTTGATCTGGTTGCTAGTGCTAGTTTCATCTCTGGCTTAGCCTTCCTAACAGGCCCCCTACACTCTCAAGCAATGGAGGTATAATCCTCCTTGGAGAAGGCCCCTCCCTTTCGTTAGGTGTATCCCTCCTTTTTGGCTTTGAGATGTTCCTGGATGCTTCTGGTGAGCCATGGGGGCTTTTGAGCACTTTTGCCCCCTTTGATCAGTGTGGGAATTGTCAGCCTTTGGGCTTGGAGGATCGTCTCCTTAAGGAACGACCACTCCTCTTGGACTCCCAACTCCCCTCCCCTCTGGGACCTCAGTGCTTCCCTGACTAGTCTCCTTACCTCATTGAAATCTGCCCTCCTGAAGTCCAGGGCTGCTGCCTTGCTGCAGGCCTTTGACACCCTGCGCTGGATGGTGAATTCCAGCAGGCGATGATCGCTATCACCCAGGTGGTTGAGCACCCGCAGTCCCCTCAACAGCTCATCACCTGTGGCCAGGACCAGGTCCAACACGGCATTTCCCCTGGTGGGACTGTGCACCTCCTGGGTTAGATGGAGGTCCTGTAATTTGGCTAGAAACCTACATGAGCGGTCCTCAGTGTCAGCACTGAGAAAGTTTTGGTGGTGCGCTTTTGAACTAAAATACCTTCAATCTGTTTTAGTTCAAAAGCATGCTGCTGATCCACATTTCACCATTTATACAAATGCATGTGCCTCAGTGCCAGGAGCTTTTAAAAGCACCTGATGCTGTGGTGCAAGTATGTGTGAGGTACTCTGGTGTGACGTACTAAATGCCCTCTGATGCGAGGTACTAAATTAATGCACATTAGGCTGTGCTAATGCGCAGTAACACATTTGCACACTTTTTTAGTGATGCTTAATGCACAGTAGACTATTTTACTGCACATTAGTGTAATGTCATGGTTTTTTACATGATGATTTAATGTGCAGTAAAATAGTCTACTGAGTATTAAAGTAGATGTGTAGATGTACTCTCTGATCCCCATCTTAGGTACAAAGTGTTGAAATAAATCAGCAAGGCTTCCTAATGTAAATGGAGCAGGGTTCGATGATATTTTTCATTTTTGGTATGACACAGCATTGTAAACACCCCTGTGGAGCCAAAATCAGCTCCACACAGCTGATCCCTCAGCACCCGCAAACCAATGAACCAGTGATCCCTCAAATCTTGAGTTAGGTACACCCCCAAGACAGTGCTACAGTTTAATTTTTTTAGTCTATTTCTACTAAAAGTATTGCTTACCAGAAGGATATTGAGTTCTCTCACCAGTGGCACACTAAAAACAACAGGATATCTAAGCTTTAAGCAAATCCATATTGCTTTGTTTATTCCTTTTAAAGTGAGTTTAGTGCTTGAGAAATTGACAGCACTTAAGACTTAAGTAATCTATTTATGCATTGAAAATGTATAGTACAGCCACTTCCCTTGCTCCTGACCCTGGCAGGACCCTGGGTGATGGGTGAGAAAGTAGTTAAGTCTAGTCAATCTTTGGCTTCTTTGGTGTGACAGCTAATTGTGATGTAAGAATCTGTCAGCATAGGCTAGAGTAAATGCACAAACTCATTTTCATAGATTAGTAATCTGCAGTCAGAAAACAACTTATGGTCACAATTGAGACAGATCAGAGGGGAAGCCGTGACCTAGAGGTGAAAGGGAATGCATCCTATTACCAGGACTCAACTGTCTAGTGACCTACACGCCTCCCCACACACTTGCAAGAGAAACTTGATACCTCATTAGAAGCCACACTTTAATGGCTTTTATCAGCCTGTCAGCACTGAAAATAAAACGGAGAAAACCAACAACAGGAGGAGTTGGCAGGCATTTTAAATGGAGTTAAGATAGCCACAGAATTAGAAAATTCAAAATGCATGGAGATATTGTTTCCAGACTAGTGGAGACAATGCAGTAGCTGAGCCCCTGTGTCTAGTTATCACAAAACAGCTGAGACAATTTTTCTCTTTCTCATTCATGAATTAGCTAGGAGTGTAATTAGTTTAAATATAGATCTGCCAGGTAACTCACTTACTCTCCAAATATCTTATTTGGCATTACAGAACTGTTAGTGCTCAAATAAGGCGCTGGCCAGCCAGCCTGAAAAACAGGTGCTCTCTGTGCTATTTAAAAATGCTGGGCTGGATTCTCCTTTTACTTAAAGATCCACTGAGATCAATGTAACATGCTGTAAGAAAGGGGGAAACCAGACTCATGAGGCTTCATTTTCAGTTAATGTTTTATAGAACTTGAAGACGGATGGAGCAAGGAGGGGATACAAAGATGCTTTATAGATTCATAGATTGTAAGGCTGGAAGGGACCTTGGAAAATCATTGGGTCAGCCCCCTGCACCAAGGAGGAAAGACAGCTGGGGTCAGGTGACCCCAGTGAGGTGACCATCCAGTCTCCTCTTGAAGATTTCCAAGCTAGGCAATTGCACCACCTCTAGAGAGCGCTTATTCCATAGTCTGTACACCCTGACTGAGAAGTTTTTCCTAATATTGAGTCTGAAATGGCCTTCCAGGAGTTTGTGGCCATTACTTCTGGTTTTCCCCAAGGGTGCCCTGGTGAACTGTTGTTCACTGAGCCTTTGATGCACTCCCCTAATATATTAGTAAGCTACTACAAAGTCTCCTCTAAGCATTTTCTTTTTCAGGCTGAAGAGTCCCAGGTCCCTCAGCCTTTCCTCGTATAGCTTGCCATGCAGATCTCTGATCATATGGGTGGCTCTTCTCTGGATTCTCTCAAGCTGGTCCACATCCTTGTTAAAGGGCAGGACCCAAAACTTTAAGCTAGTCTTGCACTTGTAAATCTGAGGCTGTGCAGTCCTATTCATCCCAGGATCTGAGTTAAACCACATAGAACAGCCAGCCAATCAAGACCATTCTTTAACATGATCCTCTACCCCTTGCTATCCTAAGGTCTTAAGAGTACTATGTCCCATGCCAGAAATCTGCCATCTGAAATGCATAGGCACAGGGGTTATTCTTGGAGGTCATTCCTGCTGACTATACTATCATGCGAAAAAAAGCTTCTTGTAATTAAGAATCTGGCCTACTGTGTTTTATCCCCCAAAAGACTCATAAATTTAAGTTCATCATATTAGAAATTGAAAAGTTTCAGGTTTATTTAGATTTATGTTAAGAATTACACAGTTCATCTGATTTGCAGTCTGTGGGTGATGAGGACATGACAAAAGGGAAGAGGGAACAGACTGGATCAGAGGTGATGATACAAAGCTGGTGATACAAAGCTGGGAGGCATCATCAGTACAGAGGGGCATCAAAATATCATATAGAGAGAGATGGGCTAGTAAGGACTAGGATAATAGAAATGTGATGGAATTTTATACAACTAACTGGAAAATATTACACTTGAGGACTAATACTATCCCCAAAGAGGGGACTGAAAGAACCTGGTTGAGAGATGTTTCTCTGTGATATGTTTTCTCTCTATAAATACACTGAGAGAGGGAAAAGAACTCTTTAGGGTAAAGGGATTGTTGTGCAGGATTGAAGTGTGGGATGGAGTATATAAAGTTAAAGCTGGTACACAAGGGGTTAACAGGAACAGAGTTCTCAGTTATTGGTCATGGCTGTACACGATGTCCTGCAGAATATCTAGTTTTAAACTTTTGACCCACCTCCGCTTTCCAGTTTTCCCTTTTGTTGTCCTAAGCATGTAGTTGTTGCCCTGAGCTGTGGTCTTTCCTTTCCCATAGTGGGGAGGAGTGCGAAGTTCAAGGCCGGGGGTGGGGTAGGAGATGTTTTTGTTGAGTTTTGTTTGCAGTGTTTCTGGAGTAGCCAGGGAGGAGCCCTGAGCTTATGATTCTAAGAGAAGAATGGAGCCCAGGTATGTTGTTGAAAAAGGGTGCTGTGCAGCAGTATTTGTTGGGGGTATATTTGCCTTTATTTAGAATCTTGTAGTTAATTCCTCTCCTGGAAAAGTAGGTGCTAGTGTGATATGGCCAGAGCACTGAACTGCAAGGAAGTCAGATGATGAAAAGGCTGAAGCAACATTTATTAGGGGAAATAGAATGAAATCTAAAATCTGCGAAGGCTGTCCTTAGCATGCTTCTCTGGTTATAAGCTTGACATGAATAAGTTGAATAAGCTGGAAATTGGAATGAACCTTTTGGTTCTGGAGCAGGCTTCCAATGTAAGTAGAATGGGAAGGGGCCTCTAGGGACATATCTACTAGCTTCAGATCGGAGCTGGATACTTTTCTGAAAGGCATTGTGCATTGCAGCTGTGTGTACGGGTAGGGACTGATTTGGGTATGCGGCTGGAAGTGAGCTCCTCAGTTGTCTCTCATGCTAGTATACTCTCTACTCATATGCCTACAAAAAAGTGAAATAAACACAAGTTCCACCCTAAAAAACTGTAACAAAATCTGGCCATTATGTAACTTAGGAAAATGGACTTTGAGTATCATATTGTTTCTGTCCCTTGCTTATGTTGTTTATTACATCAATGTTGCTATATAAAAATGTACAATCAGCCTTTATAAGCACAGTTATTGGTTAAATTAGCTTTGTAGTGGAAATGTTTCTCACTCCTTGCACTCTTAAAGCTAAATTCTGCTTTCACACTTACTAGTGTAAATCCATTGATTAGAAAGGCTGCTCTGGGTTTGTACTGGTGTATGCATGACAGCAGGACAGCAGGACTTGTATTAGCTCTGTATAGCACCACTGGACTGTAACTGGCCCAGAGGCTATGGAAGCTATTGGGGCATGCATTCACAGGCAACCATTTATCCCAAGAGTTTTAAAAATTGTCTGTTTTAATGCTTTGCACACCATAACCACAAAATAAATTGTGAAAATAGCCAAAAACATCCCACAGTGGTCAAAAAACAGGGGAGACAAGGCACCACGAAGACCTTGCTATGGCAATACTAGAGATATTATTTGGCCAGTGTAGGTTCAGAAGATCTTAGGAAGAGGACAATGGAGCCTGCTGTGAAGGAAAGCACATCTTTCCTCCCCCCTTCTTTCCCCTCCCTCCAGCCAACACATATTTATCATCCATTTGATCAGGTGGAAAAGATCCTTCTTGGGCTCAAGTTTGGCAATGAGTTCATGCTGAGTAGAAAAGCAAGATCTGCCATTTTTTTCTTAAAAGAAAATTTTAGAGTTGTTTACCCAAGGAAGCTCTACCAGTATAATTTAAGTTCATTTTAAATTTATATAAATGAGCAGGTGCAAAAGCCTATGTAGACCCCCTGATGCTTTTATTTAAGTAGCTTACAGGGTTTTTTAATAATTAAAACTGTTCCTCATTTGATACATTATTTTGAATAGTTTACTGTGATTTAGCTTATATCTATTAAGTATTACACATACACAGAATACAGATACAATACAATAGAAATAATGTATCAAAATAAGAAAGTTTCCATAGCCTATCACATTGCTCTTGGTTTAAAACATCTCTATAATTATACTGGTGCAACTTGCTCAATGAAAAAGCTCTGTGTCAATTGAATATCAAATGCCAGTCAGAAAGCAACAAAGCTACAAATGCCAAACCAGCCTCTTTCATAAGGTATGATTTGTCTTAGGCTTTAGAAATACCTTTCCACTGTTCTTTTATTGAAGTTGATGTCTTTACTGAACAATAGAAAATTGGAGACTCTTGACCACTGTATTTTAGTAGAGTCGTAGCTCTGCTATAATTATGGGTTAGAACCCGTTTCTGTTTAAAGATCAGTACTGTAAGTATTTTAAAAACTATATGCTTGGTGGAATTGGCTATAAAGAAGTTGGTGTACCTCATGGGGTACACAATATGGATGGCTTTGAAATGGGTTTTAGTTGAAGTAGTAGTTCCTAAGATACAGCTCCCCTGGGCAAAATACCATCACCTACGTTGAGAGCCTCTACTGACTTCTTTTGCATACTTCCAGGGATCAAACCCTGACTCTAGTTGTGCCCAAAACATTCTCAGTTGCCCCAACTGGTGTTTCTCCATGAGGAGAAATAAAAATGAAAATCATATTCTGGATAGGAATCAACCAAACATTGTATTGTACATGTGCACCTGAAAGGCACTCTCATTTGCTGATTTTCAGAAGCTGGATGGCTAAAGGGTGAAATAGCCATCAACCCTCACCTACACCCAGCCAGTGTTGGTTTAAATCCAACTCCTGACAGAAATGTCAGAATGAACTTCAGGCATGTTGCTACATTCTGCATCTGTCCAAGGCAGGTTGTGGGAAAATGTAATCGGAATAAAACTAGAAATTCTGAAAGCAATCAAACTGCTTTTGAATAGAAATAAATCATACATGTGAATGCTTGATGGAAGTGGAGTTAAAGGGCAAGAGGGAGGGATAGAAGCTGTGGAAAGGGAGGGTATGCAACTAAATGGGCATCAGTGATGGGGGAGGGGAATTCGTACTGGAGAGGAGGTAGGGAGTGGGACTGGGAGTTGGGGGCACTAAGTTAGTTGAGTGACAGGGTAAGTGGGGGTATTAGGTACCTGTCAGTGCCACTTAATTGTCCTATGTGTCAGAAAATGAGGAGACCTGCTCTGGGTGTTTCTGAGTCCTCCTCTGTCCCTGTGTGTGCTGGCATTAGGGTTGCTCCCTCTCTAAAGGGGTTTGAGCTCTCTCCTTGTCTTCTAGCCTGATCTGGAGTGTTTCTCCTGTGGGAGTACCTAAACTACTCTTTCTGTTTCCCTCGTGAACTGAGGCACAAACTCTCTCCCTGCTCAGCTATGTGGTAGCCATCATCTAAATGGGTTTGTAATTTCTGAGCAAGTCATATTCCTGGTCCCTGTATTTGTATTGTATCAAGAGGGCCTTTGACCTTCTTGGCTGGTTTGAACCCATCTCTCTGGCTTCCTATGTGAGTCAGCATCTGAGGAAGCCCTGCCCTGCTGTGTGAGGAGCTGAAGCATGAACCTAGCATGCAGTGCTGGGACTGGGGTGAGAAGATGAGCATATGCATTTTTGATGAGAACACCCACTGAGATGATAGGCACTTGTGAAAACAATATTGGATGTGGTATTAAACAAAGGGTTATACTCTATAGATAGGCCTAATGTTAGGTATCTGGGGGTTTTCTGCCCATATCTGTGCATCCCTCCCTTGGCTACATGTGAACTGGGATTGGAGGGGTCTCAGCCCCTTTCCCTGCTCTGTTAACAGAGAACCAGAATCTCTGGGGGCTTTGCTGTCTTGGAGGTGTCTGAGCCTCTTCCCTACCCTTTGTGCATATGCTGCTTTCTGAGATTTTGTCTATCTTGTGTGTTCTTTGCCTGTGTCCCTCCTTCCATATAAGTTAGAATCTGCACTGACCTTAAAGAGAGCTGAAATTTGTGTCTCTGGAAATCAGGAAATGCAAATTTTAGGTACAGACCCTTTCTTTATGTGAGGGAACAAGCAGTGAGGGGGAAGCTTGCTGGAAAGGCCAGAAGTATGGGTAGGATGCTCAAGCGGGTTGAGAGTATGAGAGGTGCAGGGCTTGGTTTGGTGTACAGTTCCAGCTGTATAACCAAGGAAGAATGACCATCCAGGAAACTGCTGTCTGTTATGCATACAGGCAGCAGCTGAGGGTAGCAGCAAGGAGCAACTTCTTACATAGTTAATGGCTTCTAAAATGTTAATGATTTAATGAGGTGGAAAAGGGAGGATGAGTCGGAAATAAAGGTGGAGGTCAGGTTATATGCTGTGGGGGATGGTAGAGAACAGAACAAAGAAGGAGAACATTTATCTTCTCTTACATACTTAAGATTATTGTAATCACTGTCTAATATAACTCAAGATTTTGGGACATACATGCCACAGAATGCCAATGAATTACATCACTACCCCTGTTGGCAACTATATGTTCCAAACAGTTCAGTGCTGGCCCTTAATCCCTGTTCTGCTCTAACACCCTGTGCAGCCTCTCCTCTGCAAGTCTACATGATGGCTATAACTGCATAAATGGATACTAACTTCTGCAAGAATAATTTACTTCATTTAAAAAATAAAAAGATTATAAAAGTTATTAACATAATGATGAAGTTGCCTGGTCGAATCCTGGGCCCATTTACAATGCTGAGGTCAGCAAAACTCAAACTGCTGAACACCTGAACATGAATGTATAGTACTGCCCACATGAGATTAACTCTGACCTTGGGTGAGTGATGCCTTTGAACTGCATAAACGAGAGCTGCTGACACCCATGTTACAGTCTAACAAGTAGTATATGTGGCAGGGCACTGGATGTACCTGCCACTTTGAGAGGTTGAGCAGCCTGCTAAGTAACCAGCAGGTGGGGGTCAGGGGATGTTGGAGCTTGCTGAGGGACCCAGTGTCAGGGTCCAGAGCCTTGATAAGGGGTCTGAGTGCCTGGGGACTATTGAGAAGCTGGATGAGCCCAGAGAAAGAGGGGCTAAGTGCACAGGGGTCTAGTGAGAGGCCAGGTGAGCTCTGGGAGTGGGGCTGAGAGTCTATGGGCCTATTGAGCAGCCATGTGAGCCCTGAGAGAGGGGCCAAGTGTTTGAGAGACCTAGTGAAGTGTCTGGGTGAACCCAGTGTGTGGGGCAGAGTATGGAGGCCTTTTCTGTATGAGCCCAGAAAAGGACGCATCTGTGGTAAGAAAGACCTATAGGGAGATGAAGGACTCTGAGTAGGCCCAGAGAGGGATCATGGAAAGGGGTCTGAAAGTGAGCTGGGGGTCAGAGATGGAGGACTCTGATGGGAGATGGAAACAGGGCCAGGAGGCCTGGTAGTTAGCAGCCCAGGTGTGGGGTAAAACATCTAGGGGGAGCCCGGAGAGGAACAAATAAGATCAGGAAAGCATGAAGATCAGGAAAGCATGGTCTTGGGTAAGACCTGAAACCGTACCTTGCTGGGGCTGGTTAGCATGGTGGGGCTGCCTGTGGTGGGGCAGCCTCCATGAAATGCCACACCTGGGACACTCCAGGAAAAGGCAAAGATGCCTTCCTAGAAAGCCTCAGCTCCCACTGCCTTGTGGGTTACCCCATGGAGGGGAAAGGGGAAGGGAGCTCACCCTGACAGAAAAGCACTTGGCAGGGAAGACTGGGACCATGTGGGTCCAGTGGCCCAGTGAGGGGCTGAGGAATAGAGTGCTGCTCAGTGAGGGTCCAGAGAGCAGAGTGCAGGATCAGATGAGTCCAAAGGCTTGGATAGTGAGGCCCTGTGAGGGGCCTACAGGATATAGCGCGGCCCAGCAAACATAGTGGGACCAGAAGGGTCCAGCAGTCCAGCAAGGGGCCAGGAATAGAGTTCAGAACTGGACAGGTCTGAGGGCCTGGAGAGCTGCTGGGAAGGTAGAGAACTAAAAAGGTCTAGGATGAGGGACAAAAGGGGCTGGCAGCCCAGAGAGGGACAAGGAAGGGAGACTGAGGCGCCTGATAGCCTACGGAGTGGTTGTGTGAGACCAAGGGGTCTGAGGCCCCAGACAGGGGCCAGAGAAGAGATCAAGTGCAACCTGAGCAGGGCTGAGAGGGAGACTGAGGGGTCTGGCAGCCCAGGAAGGGGCTGTGTGGAGAGCCTGAGAGGTCTGAGGGCCCAGAGTGGGGCTGAGACAGAGGTCAAGGGCTTGGAAAGCCCAGAGAGTGGCTGCATCAGCAATTGGTAGAACATCTGTAAGGAAGCCATCTGCAAGGCATGGAGCATGGTATAGAGAAGCTATGGAGCCATGTAATTGGCCATAAGGCCAGAACCAGAATCTGGGTGGTCATTATAATAAGACCAGGACAGCCTCCCACACTCTGTATAACAACTAACTTCAAAGCATGGTAGGAGAGAGCTGGGCAGGCTGCCTATCGAGCAGGTTATCTCAATTTTCGGGGGGGGCACCCTGTGACAGTATACTCCCCAGAAAGAATATCATATCTATTAACTGCCAACAGATACTGGGTTTTCACTTAGCTATTAAACCCATAGATTATGATCATCTTGTATGTCATTTGAATCACAGAAAATTAGGGGCCTCAGGAGGTGATCTAGTCCAACCTGCTGCTCAAAGTAGGACCATCCCCAAGTAGACCATCCCAGCCAAAGCTTTGTCTACTCAGGTCTTAAAAATTCCCAATCTCATTCTAGCTGTCTCCATGGCAAAAGGGCCTGTGCTATGCCTCTGTAGTCCAAAATGAGGCACATAGAATCACTCAAGGGACACATGGGCCTCTTTCCTTTGACTTTATACAAGAGAATTGGGTAGAAGAGGATACCTATCCTGCTCCCAGAGGCATGATCCACCCAGATGGTTCCATACCACAATCATAAGTCGAGCAAGCTGCCCCGAGTCATTCTCCACCATTCAGTGTAGCTACAACCTTCCAAAGCTTACAAATAATTCTTAGTATCTTTTATCAGCTTCTGGAAAGAAAACAGAGTAAAGCTGACATGTACCTGTACCTCAAGTTGTCATTTGTAGCTTTCCAGAAGTTTGATTTCTGTTCAGCTACACATTCCACAAAGGCACCAGATATCATAAGGGAGTACTAACTTTTTGTCAAGTAGGGGTTTTTTTTATACTCAATAGTCTGAAGAAGGGCCACTTCATTTCCAAAAATGTCCACTTAGTGCACCAGAATACCAGAACCCATCACCAGGACAGTCACTGATACTAATGCCTACATCACTCTCCACTATGGTTATATTCTGTGCCTCCAGATTGATAAAGGAAATGGCTGTTTCAACTACCAAATGCCTAAATCGGAGGGCAAAATGATGCATTGTGGCTATTCTCATTTGTTCTTTGGAAGTCGGTAGATTTTACCTCATAAAATCAAAAGTAAAAGGGCAAGGCCTGGTGTAAAAATTCATTGCTGTAAATCACAAGGAGGCAGTAACTATCTTGGCATCTCTATCCAGCTTCTGAAAGCAAATGACCACTCTCACTTAACACTAGTAGCCTGAATATAAGATGTCAGTATTAAAGATTAGCTCAGTATGTCAGCACAGGAAATGTCTTAACGTAGTGAGACAGGGTGGAAGACTGACAGCTAGTGATTGAGGACAAGCAGCTCTACTGAATGAGTATAAGACTGACACAAGAAGTGTAAATCTGATAGAGATGGGGGAAGAAGGAGAATGAAGACACCCTGATTGAGGTCAGGAGGATTTACTTTTTAATGGGGAGAGACAGAGGAACATTAAACAGATAATGACAATGTAAATGGAGGAGAAAGCCTGAGTGATGAGACTGCATGAAAACCAGGATGTTACAGAAGTATTAGCTATTTGTAACACAAACTCAGGGACTTGTATAGTACCCATCACTGTGGTGTCTGAGCATGCTGCACTCTCCTCAATAAAAGGAAAAGATTTTTCAGGTGCTAGCAGAAACAGCATCCACAGCCATCCATTCCAGTAATTCAAATAGTTCATGTTCTGGGCTCAGTCTAGTTCTCACAGAAGTCAGTTTAAATATCAAAATTCAGAATATATATAAAGGAGAAGAAACTGGGCCCAAACCCTGAGACCTTGGTCTCCCATTTTAAAATATAAGCTAATTGTCACTGAAGGCAATGGGAGACCTTCATATTGGGTCTGGTTTAAATCTCACTGCACTAAGTGGGAGGCTTCAGTGGGCTTTGGATCAGACCATTCTGAGTTCAAAGAGCAGGACTACTAGAATTGAGAAGAGCGTCAAGTGCATCAGGTTTTTTTTTGTTTTAGTTTTTTTTTTTTAATGAGGGAAAATTTTGCAATGGTGCATAATGCCTGGTAGAGTAAGGTAGGTATCAGGAGGGCATGCTTAGCTGTTACTGTTAATGTGACTATTTGTAATATAATGCTGCTAATACTCCTAGCTCACAGCCTACACTCTGACAGTACTCCTTACCATAGTCTGACAAATTTTGAAAGTAAAATCATGTATCTTTTTGCCTGATACCAAAGCTTATGGAAAGTAGTTTGGCTTTTACTCTACCATGTGGAGGCTGCAAGAAAGTCATCTCAGAAAAGAGTTTTCATGTTTTGTTCTGAAGGCTCATTTGCACGGACATTTTCTGGGTGTGCGTTCCCAAGCTGTGGGCCAGCTGCCCAGACTGCTCTGTCTCCAGCACTTGCTGCTCTCATTTTTGCACTTCTCAAATCCATTCTTTCAGAGGACCATAGCTGTTGGGGGCTATCAGAGCTGTGGATTGCTGTTGGTCTCTTGTAATTACAATAGGCAACAAGCACAAACGATGTTAGTAATACGTTCATTAACATGTCCTACTTACATACCATTCCCTACTAGTAATACAGCAATACAACACTTAGCTTTCACACCCCTAAAGTGTCAATAGTAGTCCTACTGTGTCAAATATGGTTCCTTTAAGAAGTGCAAGTGGAGATGGAAAGAAAAAAGACCACATATGCTCCAGAATAATACATGTAGCAATACCATTCTCATGCATGCATGCTGTGAAATGTCAGGATGTCAACAATTTTGTTTCCATTGCAACATTTTCTAACCAAAGAGCTGCACATCTGGGAAAGCCCAGTAAAAAAAATCAGTTGAAATTTCAGCTGTCTTCTACTAGTTACTAATTTTGGGGGGAATTCAGACTAAAGCTGTCAATTTCTGAGGGAATGATTCTTCAGTAGGCCCCTGCTCCCCACCCCACAAAAAGCAGCTATAAGATTCTAGTAGAGTCTATTGGAATATTTACAAGTAAAGGTGAGCTTCATTTGAAAACAGATTTCCATTTGAAATGTCAATGGTGTCACTGGGAGGAAGGTCAACCAAAACAACATAATTACATGAAACCTAACACTGTCAGGAGAAGCAGCCCAGAAGGCTCTGGCCAGAATTTTATGACATTTTTTGCATCTCCTGTGAGCCTTCCAGATTTGGCTTCTCTGACCAGAAGGGAGTTTATCCAACATACATTCACTCTACTGCTGTACCTTAGGCCACTGACTATGGCCCCAAAATGTTATATCGGCACTTTGGAATGCCCTGGTTCCTGCAGCCATGCTCCACACCATGGGACGAGATAGAGTTGATGCAGGAGTCGCATCTGAGAGGGTGTTAAGAGAACCCTCAAATGGTTATTTTTTCAAGCTTCAGGGTTGCTTTGTGCAACTAGACTGGAGGTTTTCACCCAAATACTTCAGTCCTACATTTACTTCATGAACAATACTCCCACTGAATTTCAGCATGTTAGTTTATAGAGCAATTGCAGAAGCAGGTCTGTTATGTTTTTGTTCGGGGCATTTTTTCGAGTCTAAAGAATACGGTATTGTATTACTCAGCAATTAGAGTTTTCTCTATATGAGCTGGACAGAAAAGTCTTAATATAACTTGAAAATTGACAAGCTATAGACACAGGGCTAGGAACATTATTTCATCCACATTTTATAGCATTCAAAGTAATCTCACCTCTTCTACTGCTACTCACTGGGTGTGTTTACATGTTCTTTAGTGCATAGTAGTTACTGCACATTTAATTTAGTACTTGCTTAATGAAGCACTAACTAAAGGTGCAGTAGCGCCAATGAACACCATTTTAGTGATGCCATTGTGCAATAGCCTAATAATACTGCACAGTAGGGTATTGACATTGTGTGTGCTGTGATACGCTGGTGTGCAGTATTACTGTGCAGGCTACTGCGCATTAAGCATCTCGTGTAGATGCACCCACTAGAATGATCAAGGGAGCACTGCAGAAAGTCAGGAGATCACACCTCTCCTTGTTGTGAGGAGTTAATGACAAGTGCACTTCAGGATATGCAGAACGTGTTTTGACATTTCTAGTTTTGGGACTTGCAAACGAAGCAATAAATAAAGACATTAAATGAACGAGCCTGAGAGAATAGAGGAATAATTCTCAATCACCTTCACAATAAAGTAAGAATGAGCGCAACCAACTTAGTGATTTGCCTAACTTATTGGGATAGACTCTGGTAAATTAAGGCTGGTTTGCAGTTTCAGCTGTTCCTGTTTAACTGCACTGTGGAAAATTTAGGCTGAATGAGGCATCTTCTAGTGGCGTAGGGCCAGTGTACTGGTTCCTGTTCTATCCACATTGTTCATTATCCTGGAGAGGGGCTGTACCCAGGCTCTCTCCATGTCCTGGTGATTTCTCTGAATCGATAAGTGTCTGGAGGTAAAGTAAAAGGTTCCATTAACCTTCCTTAAGGCTGTTCTAATCTAAACCAAGGATGTAAATGCTGTGCATGGGAGGTATAAAATATAAAAAGTTGGGCCATCTCTTATATCTTTTATCAGTAGCTAAACCACCAATACACCTGTAATACAGCCTGTTGTGGCTTTAAGATTGTTGCCTGCTTTGGGGAAGAGATAACTAAAAACATGCAAGGCAACAGCTCTTAGACACGACTTGATTCTCTACCGCCTTATAGTCATGGGCACTTTGCATAGGGGGTGGAAAATGGTACCAGATCAGAATGCCCCCAGTACCTCCCAACCAGGAAAGAACATGCAGCAGGGGGTCAGGCTAGATGATCTGTTCAGGTCCCTCCTGATACTAGCTACTATGAAACTACTATGCACGCAGCCTTAAAATCTCCTGGGGTCCTTTTTTTAGTCCACTTAAATTGAATGAAGATTTTAATGTTAAGGTGAGTCAGGTGTGTTTAAAAGCAAGTATCAGGAGTTAGCACAGGGGCAGGCAATTATTCTGGGCAGAGGGCCACTTACTGAGTTTCGGCAAGGCATCGAAGGCCACACGACAGGCATCCCAGGGCAGATTAATATTAATTTTCTAAATTTTTTAGGGGCCCCATGGGGCGGATAGAATGGCCTGGCAGGCTGCACCCACCCCCCAGGCCCCGTTTTTCCCCCCCCCCCCCAAGTTAGCAGCTGACATGAAGCAAGAAAAATGGTAGTAATCTGATAAAAGATCTCTTTACCTGAGACGCAGTAATATATACATGCTGCTGGCATAGTACTATTTTGTGATAGCATCCTAAGGACATCTCAGATTGGGGCCCATTTGTGCTAAACCAGTGATGCTTAGCCTTTTGGCTCCATGGGCCAGATGAGTGGTGTAGACCTGGTTCTCAGGCTGGATTGAACCCCCCACATACTATAATCAGGCACCACTCTCTCCTGCTGTCGTGCTAAGACTGGGACCCAGTGGCTTGGTGCTTCCCCCTCCTGCCAGGATTGGGCCCTGGGGGCCTTTTGCCACCCCTTCCTGGGCCCCCATATCAGGATTGTGCCTGGGGCCTGGCACTGCCCCCACCTGGCCTTGCACAGAAATTGGGTGCCCAATCCCAGCACGCACAACCCAAGGCTCCCCATGGGTCTGGAAATTTGACAGCAGGGGAGCAGTGCTACCACTCCATCACTGTCAAATTTCTGAATGAGCTGAATTTGGGCTGTGGACAGGGGCTTGAATACGTTTGTGCTAAACACGTTTTATGCCCATAATGTAATATAGGTTCCTTGTCCTGAGAAGTGTGCAGTCTAAGGTCCCAGTCTTGGAAACATATATAAATGTACTTACCTCTAAACAGGTGACTTATCCCACTGAAGCAAATCATACAACTCATATACTTGGAGTTAAGGACGCCTGGATTGGGTGGTGGAATTAGGGGTTTAGTTATTTCCTTTCATTGTTTTCCTCCTATTTTCTGAACTATTGACAAGCTTTGTTTTACCTCCCATAGTTTAAGTAGACTTCTCTGTCAGGCCATGCTTTAGCACTGACAACCATATGGAAAAACTTTGTGCTTGTACCACAGTGGGTTCAGTAGGGGTTGTGTAGGTGGCTTTCAGTAAAGGATCAGGGCCTTGGCACATTGTCCTTCTCTGCAAGTGTTGTCAGATAACTTTAATCAATTGGCTTCAAGAACTCAATCAAAGTATTTTATCCAAAGGCTGTAATTTCTTGGGGGGGGGGGTTTAATTCTCAGTTAGTCTGGGTGGTCTTTAACCTTTTCAATACAATTGCTTAATTAATTTTAAGTTTAAGGTTTTTTTCCTAGTTGTAGGAATGTTTTCTAAAAAAAGAGTAGGGTATTTTGATTAATTGAGATCAAAGATTGTGCTGTTGCTCCTTTCCTGAGCAAAATCTTCTCTCTCCCTCTCCCCTTTATGCCCCCTCCCCTCAGCCCTTCTTCTTTGGGTAGGCTTAGCTCTGAGGTCACTTTTGTGTTAGAACATTAGCCATTTTGTCATCCGTTATGTCCTTATTAATGCAGTTAATTCTCTTTGGGCATATTTTTCTCTCTCCAATTGGTGTAGCTTAGCACTTTCTTTTGTAATTTATTGCAAACTGGTTCTCTCAACCTTACTGTGAACTAGATTATTAGTTTTTGATTTGGAGAATATAAATTCAGTCTCCTGAGAGCAAAAGGGATTAATTGATATTTACAACTGCTAAACCTGCAAAGGTGGCAGATACTTAGATTTTCTTAAAATTAGACTTTACATTTGCTTAGCTGAAGTAGAGGAAACATTCAAGTAGATTCCTGCTTAAAAAGCAGAAGACATTGAAGATAAATGCATTTTAATATGGCAAATGTAAAGTTATACCTCTTGGAACAAGGAATAAGGGCCATGCCTACAGAGTAGAAGACTGTATCATGGAGAACAGGAACTCTGAAAAGGATTTAGGGGCAACAGTGGATAACCCACTAGATATGAGTTTTCAGCCCAGTGTTCTGGAAAAAAGGGTTATGTAATTCCTGGATGTATAGGTATATCCAAGGGCACTGGAGAGACCAGTACCAGAAAACCACGTGCAGCTCTAATGTCTGCATTTTTAAAAAATGTGAAAATATCTAAAAGGGTACAAAAAAAGGTAGCAAAATGGTTCAGGAGATAGAGAAAATGTTTTGAAGTGAGAGATTTACTGACCTCAATCTATTTATCTTATCAAAAATAAACTTAAGAGGTGAGTTCATTACAGCAACTTGATTGCAGAGAAAGAGTAATGGGTACTAAAGGACTTTTTATTTTAATGGAGAAAGGCATAACAGAGAGCAATTGTTTGTAGCTAAATCCAGAGAAATTCAAACTGGGAATAAGATAGACATTTTTAACATGAAGGGTGATTAATTATAGGAACAAAAGACCAAGGGAAGCAATCAACTCCAACTCTAAAGTTTTTCAGTTCAGGACAGGATGCCTTTCTGGAAGAAGCCTTGGTCAAAGACTAGATAATGGGCTTAATATGAAGTTAACTGGGTGAAATATAATGGCATGAGAAATACAGGAAGCCAGACTGGATGGCATTATAATCTTGTCTTGCCTTAAGCTTGATTAGGTAATGAATGATTGATACCCTGCACTCTCAATGGCTTGCAGTTGAACATTGGGTGAGTTATTCATCTTTCTGTGCTTTTGTTTATCCATGTGTAAAATGGGGATTTTACTATATACCTGTTTCATTAAGCCTCACAGCATCTCAATGTTTAAATATAATATCAGTTATTATTAAAAATATAATAGGGCTGTGCAAAACAGCACCCTTTAGTTTCGACGTCCGTTTTGCTGTTTCAAAGTGTTTCATTTAGTCATTTCGTCTTGAAGCACGGTTCCATTTCATTTAATCAAAACTGCTTCACTGCTTTGATACTGTTTCGATGCGTTTTGATGTTTTGCCCATAAGCTATAATGGGGAATCATGAAAATTCTTATATCTTTGTCATTTCTTGCCTGATTCAGGTGAAAATTGGTAGTGCCTTCTGAGGGCATGAATCCTGCCAAGTTTCAAGGAGATAGGTGCAGGGGTTTCTGGAAAACTGCACCTCAAACTGCTCAAAGCAAAATTCATATTACTTACTGGCAGCAGCAGCCTGCTGTCATGCTGCATGCAGATCTGGTGGTGCGGCCCCCAGATCTGCATGAGGGATGACAACAGGCTGCTGCTGCCGGCTGGGGCCAGCGCCAGTGCCAGCACCCGAGTGCAGCCTGTGCCAAGCGCTGGGAAGAACCCAGTGCTGGTGCTGGCCCCAGCTGGCAGCAGCAGCATGCTGTGATCCCACACACAGATATGGGATCCCGCACTCCTAGGAAGAGTCCAGCACAGCCCTGCAGCACTCCTGGGGGGCACAGGCCCCCAAATCCATGCACAGGATGACAGCAGGCTGCCACTGCTGGCTGGGGCCAATGGCAGCACCAGTCTTCCTCGTGCTCAGTACAGGCTGCATCCAGCACCAGTCCCAGACAGCAGCAGCAGCCAGACATCATCCTGCATCATCTGGGGCCCCACATCCCCTGGGAAGATCTGGGGGAATATTCAGGGATCTGAACATTCGCCCAGCTCCTGGTTTGATTCCCCTGCTCTCTGATCATTTTCCCAGGTGTTCCTGGGGGATGTGAGCCCCCAGATCTGCATGCTGGGTTTCAGCAGGCTGCCACTTTCCCCCAGCAAGAGCTAGGGAAAAAAATCAGAGAGCTGGGGGAAGCAATCAGAGAGTTAGGGAATCTAACAGGGAGCTAGATGTCAATATCAGAGCAGTCTTTCCCTCCTACTCCTAAATGAAGTTTTCAGACTGTTTTGAATGCCCTCATTTCATTTTGAAGCTGTTTCAAAGCCTTTTGTTTCATTTTGATTTCACTGTTTTGAGCTCAAAATGCATCAAAACAGCTTCAAAATGAAATACCCACTGAAATTTTGAATAGCCCTGAAATACAATATGTTTTCAGGACCTTGGATAAAGGCCCTTTCAAGAATGTTAAATATAGCGAAAGCTGTCCCAAATAACAATCTGCTTTAATTTTGGGTCCTGCTAGAAAGACAATGCAAGTTTCTCCACCTTGGGAGGAAAAACCTGCAGCATCCTTATAGGCTCAGAAGTGCTACGCTGGTTAGCACTACGGAAGAAAG
>NW_017728886.1:195691841-195693183 GCF_001723895.1 Crocodylus porosus | reverse complement strand
TGAACACCTTCAAGAGCAAATTGGATGCTTATCTTGCTGGGATCCTATGACCCCAGCTGACTTCCTGCCCTTTGGGTGAGGGGCTGGACTGGATGATCTTCCGAGGTCCCTTCCAGCCCTAATGTCTATGAAAACTATTAAATCTATCTGGGTGCACTGAAACTAATGGTAAAACACCTCTTGATTTCTGAGCAGCCAGGATTTCACCCAAGCTAGAAAGTATACACTGATCCTAGTTCTAGATGAACAGGTAATTATCTTTTTATATGAACTATCATGTGAGGAGAGTAAGCTGGCACTGAATCTTATTCCCTCTACACTGTTCTTGGGGAAGAGTGTTGTTTTTACAGGTGCTTTTTACAGTTTATATAGTATTAATTACCAGTTAAATTGCAGTTAGACTATTGCATCTTGGAGGACAGAGGCTATGAAACCTTTTGTCTGACAACTCACCCAATAGAGATCTGAGGTGTATTGAAAGTAAAACAGATGTTTGATTTGCTTCTAAATTATTCTTGTCTTGTTTACTCCAGCTGCAGATGTTGGTCTCATTTATGTCCTTGTTAATGGAGGAGCCAGATTCTATAAAGTTACCTCATCTTTTACTTTGATGATTTTATGTTGAAAGGGGAGAAGCCATGACAACAGTCTGTGGGTGGGATTTTAATGCTTTTATTGTATTATGTATTAGAGCTCCTGCCTCCAGTGTAATATGCATTCAAGTTTTGGCCAGTGTGACATGTTGCATCTAGAAGACAAAGCTGCTTCTGGGATCCTGCAGTAATACTTACCTGTTAAAATAGGTCCCAGAGCAGGGGGTGCTCTGTTTTGGAGTCTTCAGGAAAAATTCTCTGTTATATGTTCTGACTTCTTCAGCCCCTAACAAAGTGTTTATATCAGAATGATTCCTCTTGCTCTGTGAACTGGTAACAACATTCATGGAGTAATCAAAGGGGTTACACTGGGTTGTTCCAGCAGGGTCTGATAATGATGCTTATATTGTTCAACTCCAGATATGAACTAATGGGCGGTTAAAGTCAAGGGCTATAGGCTGTACAGGAGGGACAGGACAGGGAGGAAAGGTGGGGGCGTGGCACTCTACATTAAGGAAGAATACACATCCTCATCAATTAAGAAAGAATCAGAGGAAGGGAACTCTGAAGTGCTTTGGGTTAGATTACAGGGCAGTCGAGGGGAAGGAGACTTAACACTGGGGGTCTACTACAGACCTCCCAACCAAGGGGAAGAGCTTGACCAAGAATTCTTAGGTCAGCTCATGGAGGCAGTGAAGTCTAAGGATGTGGTAGTCATGGGGGACCTGAACTTCCCGGACATCTGCTGG